>NW_010967304.1:343849-350207 GCF_000463585.1 Tarenaya hassleriana
GTATTTGGATCCGGTCCGTTTCCAGGTGGAATCGGTCCGGATCCACCTTCTGTAAAAATCCAATTTCGGAAGGTATTTGGATCCGGTCCGTTTCCAGGTGGAATCGGTCCGGATCCAGCTTCTGTAAAACTCCAGTTTCGTCCGATCCTTCGTTCAGTGCTCGCGTAAGCTCCCGGATATCCTCCCAATTGTTGTATATGCTCTCATTTGACGCGAGGAGAGATATCTCTAAAGGATCGACTTCCCGACACTGATCGAAGACTTCTTGAGTGAGGATTTCATGCACATCGACATAGCATGCTGAATTGGTGGTGGATGGCTGCTTCATGTCGTGATCTAAGGTGAACTCCACAGTCTCGTTACCTATCTTCATCGTAAGACGACCAGCACGAACATGAACCACCGCGTCGGCCGTGTTTAAGAACGGTCGGCCTAGTATAATTGGTATCTTCGAGTCCTCGTCCATGTCTAAGACAACAAAATCAACGGGAACATAATAATCCCCGACTTTCAATGGGACATCCTCGAGAATACCTGCAGGATATTTGACGGATCGATCCGCCAACTGTAGTGCCATCCTCGTCGGTTTAAGATCTCCAATGTTGAGCTTCTTATAGATGGACAACGGAAGCAAGCTCACACTGGCACCCAAATCACACAACGCACGGTCTATCGCAATGTTTCCGATTTTGCAAGGAATCGAAAAACTACCCGGATCTGATCTCTTCCGTGGCAACTCATGTTGTAAAATCGCAGCGCTCACCTCTGTGCTCAAAGCTACTGTCTCTGGACGGGCGGTTGATGCATGATAGGAGTTGGGTGTGCTTCGGTGCAATGTAAGAACCCAAAGTCTCCTCTGCAACATAGGTAGCTTCGCCCTCGGTCTGCTGATCGTAGAGCGGATTCATGTGCTCTTGATTCTCTTGATGCTCCTCATCATGAACCGCATGGTCGTGCGAACTACTTGACCTCGACATAGCTTCTCTTTTCTGCTGATTTCGGATGTCTCTCAAAGTACGCTCAATCTCCGGATCGTAGACTAGGTCTTCTCTCCGAGTAGAGCTCCGTGTCATGCACTAGAACCCTGCAAACCGCAAAGAAAAAGAAGAACTCGAAACCAAGTGAATCCGCCAAAAAACCAAAGAAAGAAAAACAAAAAGAAAAAGAAAAAGAAAAAGAAGACAAGCTAAGATCTAGAATCAATAAAGACCTAGAAATAGGCTAACCAGTCCCCGGCAACGGCGCCAAAAACTTGATACGCGTGTACCGAGTCTAGAATTTATACCCGATTCACAACTCACCGCAAGGATACGGATCGTCGTAACACGGGGTCGAACACAAGGACCGGTTGCTAAATCCAAATCTAAATCGAAAAGAGATCAAAGCAAGCAAGCAAGTGATGGTGGAAATATGTAGAATCTATAGAAAACGAAATAAGAAAGCAATATAAACGAGTAACCTATCAAACAAGGATGACTACGGGTGTCGGGATTGTATTCGCGTGTATGGGTATATGCTAAGCATGCATGAATAACGATTATGACTTGTATTCGGGAATCATCAAGCAACAAAGATAGAGAATTCACCTCTCGGTCTACTAACTCCCTACCTACAGAGTAACTCGTCAATCTCTCGATCTATTCAAGTTAACCCTAGATGCATGAAGAACGCTATCATCAACCCTAGATCGATTAAGCCATATCTCTATGTGAATAATACGATCTATCCTATTGATTTTGATCCGAAACAAACCCATATCTCTATGTGGTTTAGAATCCAAGATAATTGATCAATGGGTTAGCAAACATCAATCCAATAAAAGCGCAAATCAATAGAACCGAAATAAATCAAAACCGAAATCCAAGTTAGGGTTCAAACATACCCAAAACACAAATGAATCCCTAACCCATAGTCATGGATCTACTCAAGGTTCATGGAAAATAATAGAAAGAACAGAGAAAAAGAGATAAAAGAAGGGATAGAAAAGCTCATGTCGATGTCTAGTCTTCACGATCGAATCCTCCTTCTTCTTCCCGAAATCCCGTGAACTTCTATTCTTCTCTCCCCATAAGCTCTCCAAAAGTGTGTCTCTAGGTGTTCTCTAAGGGTCCCCTGTTCTAGGACGTGGCTAGGGCTTTTTTATAACCCTAGGGCGGCTTCCAAGAGTCCTATTCCCATTCTGATGCTGAAAATCGCGAAACAGGGTTTTAGACTGGATCCGGACCGATTCCAGGTGGATCCGGACCGGATCCAGATTCCTGGGGTCGAATTCTGCGTCCTTGATCCGGACCGGATCCAGTTGGATCCGGCCCTGCGCTGGCAGTTTTATGGTCTTCACGATTTCGCTCATAACTTCCTGCTCCGGTGTCCGATTTATGCGATTTTGGTGTCTACGCGAAGCTCTTGATGTGCTCTTTCCAATGATACAAGTTTCGTA
Organism: Tarenaya hassleriana; assembly: GCF_000463585.1. Lineage (NCBI taxonomy): Eukaryota > Viridiplantae > Streptophyta > Magnoliopsida > Brassicales > Cleomaceae > Tarenaya > Tarenaya hassleriana. The sequence goes on from NW_010967304.1 coordinate 346,287, forward strand.
CGATTTGGACTTCTCTAGAGAAAGTTATTGATGTCGCAATCTGAGTACCTCATCCAGACTTCTCCTTTAACGCTCCAAATGGCTCCTTTTCGAGTCCAATCATCTTCGAAACCTGTAACTCTGCAAAACTAGAGCACAACCGGGTTTTGTATCCTAACACGCCTAGAATGTCCATGAATGAATGTGATTATCCCGTAAAACCTAGACAAACTCTTATCAAAATATAGAGAAGAATAGGAGTTATCAAAAACCGACATGGATGACATCGCGAAAGGATTTCGGCAGATTCATGATATATATAGACTATGATGAAACTTTTTCACCATTCGTGATGCTTAAATCCATACGGATTCTTCTGGCTATAGCTGCGTATTATGACTACGAGATATGGCAGATGGACATCAAGACCGCATTCCTTAACGGGAATCTGCTCGAGGATGTGTACATGACACAACCCGAGGGTTTTGTTGATCCTAGGAGTCCGAGGAAGGTGTGCAAGCTTCAGAGATCCATTTATAGATTGAAGCAGGCTTCGAGGAGCTGGAATCTTCGATTTGACGAGGCAATCAAAACGTTTGGCTTCCTGCAAAACGAAGATGAGCCATGCGTTTACAAGAAGGTTAGCGGGAGCACATTGGTCTTCCTTGTGCTTTATGTCGATGATATATTGCTCATCCGAAATGATGTTCCTATTTTGCAAGGAATAAAATCCTGGCTAGGATCAGTCTTTTCGATGAAGGACTTAGGAGAAGCCGCCTATATTCTAGGAATCAAGTTCTATAGAGATAGATCGAGAAGGCTTCTTGGCCTAAGTCAGAGTACATACATTGACAAGGTCTTGAATCGGTTCAAGATGCAAGACTCCAAGATGGGTGCCTTGCCAATGGGACATGACGTGGCTCTTAGCAAGACTCAGTGTCCAAAGACACAGGATGAGCAAGAGCGCATGAGTAGGATTCCATATGCTTCGGCAATTGGATCCATCATGTATGCCATATTGTGTACTCGTCCGGATGTATCATATGCATTGCGCATGACTAGTAGATATCAGTCTACACCAGGTGAGGCTCACTGGATTGCATTCAAGAACATCCTTAAGTACTTGAGAAGGACTAAGGATTTGTTCTTGGTGTATGGCGGATTGGAAGACGAGCTCGCTATAAGGGGTTATACCGATGCTAGTTTCCAAACCGACAGAGATGACTTCAGATCGCAGTCAGGTTATGTTTTCTGCTTGAACGGTGGGGCTATCAGTTGGAAGCGTTCCAAAGAGACAACCGTGGAAGATTCGACTACAGAAGCCGAGTACATAGCAGCATCAGATGCATCTAAGGAAGCTGTTTGGATCAGGTAATTCGTGGGAGACCTGGACATCATTCCTAGCATTGCAGATCTCATTAAGTTGTACTGTGGCAACAATGGTGCGATCACACAAGCTAAGGAACCCCGGTCACACCAAAGATTCAAACACATACTCAGGCGATTTCACTTGATTAGAGAAATCATCGATAGAAGAGACGTGAAGATAAGCAAAGTGTCGAAAGATGATAATATTGCCGACCCACTGACGAAGCCTCTCCCTTCGTCAAAGCATGATGGTCATGTTAGGGGTATGGGGATTAGATGCTTGTAGGATAGTGTTGGTTGTAATGCTCTACGATGATCCGTGATATGACATTTTGACTATGTATTGATTCATTGGTTTATGAATGCATTACTTTTCCCGTTATATGATTAGCATGTTTGTTATATTACGGTAAATATCCTTGAATCATTGCAGATGATTCTAAATTCCCTGGTCAGTTATCATTGTGGGAACAATGATGAATTAAGACCAGCATGATGTGTGATAGATGATTATGATCATATGCATTAGATGCAAATCACAATCATGGGTTCTCGTTTGGAACGAGTTACTGGATGACCCACATGAGATTGTCACATGGACATGAGTCATGACTTGAATCTCATACAGCGGTTCGTTCTTGGATCCTCAGACCTGAGATGTCTAGAGTATCTGATATGAGGAGTGACGTGTCTTGACTGCGTCAAACGTCGTCTTTAACCGGATGATCATAACGGCGTTGCTCAGATACGTTCACGAATCATATGCAGATAGTAGACATGCAATACGGGACTTGTCACCTCCTACGCAGGAGAGATGTCGCTGGGCCCCTCGTGGAAATCGGACTGTGAAAATGCGTGGCCACGCTATAGATGAAGTTCCATCTATTTTTTTAGTCGATTTGCCAAGACGAGAAAGCAGTTGAACTTGAAGGGTGGCTCATACCATGCCCTTGTTCAACATACGACATCGTGAGACAAAGGATCAGAACTCGAACTATTGCTGGCTTTGTTAGATCACCTCTAACTCTATTCTAGGTGGGTGGTCATGGCGTCTTGCTAGAGGCTAACCATGACTTGTGGTGCGGGAAAGGTTTCCGAAACCACTGCCACTTCGAATGGGCCTACAGGGTCACACACCATTAGGGATGGATCACACGTGAAGAGAACAACGCGAGAAAAGAGCGACGAAGCGATCTGGAAGAGTTCCGCTGAGGAACGTTCGTTCCGCTGAGGAACGGACGAACCGTTCCGCATATGCCAGACCGTCCGTTCCAGGTCTGGAACGGACGGTCCACACAGTTAACTCCACCTGGAACGCCACAGTGGAATGGCGTGTCCGAGAGGAGAAACCGAACCTTATTAGATATGGTACGGTCTATGATGAGTCAGGTCGATCTTCCTAAATCCTTCTGGGGATATGCTTTGAAAACAGCAGCGCTTATACTGAACAACTGTCCAACAAAGTCGGTTCAGAAGACTCCATATGAGATATGGACTGGGAAGCGTCCCAGGTTAGCGTTTATGAAGATTTGGGGATGCGGAAGAGAGCTTAGAGAAGCTTGATTTTGAGTTCTAGTGATTGGAATATCGATTCCAAGTCAAGGACATCGGTTTTTCTCTTCACAAATCCTAGCAGATACGTTCCAAAGCGTTGGAATTCATCCCGCCGGTGTGGATACGTGTAGAGGAGTTGTGCTGTCAACTCTTGGTGATTAAAACAGGCCCTGGATCGATTGATACTTCCAGATCTTGAAAGAACGAGGTAAGTATTCGAATCCCAAGACGATATACACGATTGTTCGGGTTATTACACAATTGGTTTTGTGTGACGTTTGGCTAGGTTTAGATCTTTCCTTCCGCTGCGTGAAACCTAGAATCCAAACCCTAGATCGATGAGATCGCATGCTAGGAACCCGAAGGGAACCCAACAGTACCCCCTACCCAGAAGCTTGTCAAGAGTCGCCCCTTATCTGTGCCTCTGCACCAGCGATCACTCCCCGTCCTCCTACGGTATTTGGGTTGTCACATGTATCAATTGACGTGTTCGTCCGATCACAAAAGGCAGGAAGATTACCTTGCCCTATACACGTATCCACACGGTAGAAAGGATTCCAACGGTTGGAACTCGTCTGCTAGGACTGAAGAACACGTTCTTCTTTGCGCAAGGGTTTCAGGGATCTTACTTTGGGTTTTTCGATCTCCAAAACTCTCAAAAAGTCTGTGAAATCGTCCTCTAGAGGTTAGGAGGTGTTCCCCAAAGTTCATAGACCTTAAAACCCTAATTAGAGTCAAATAAGGAAATCCCGATGTCTGGACCGATCGGTTTGGAGTTTTGCCCGTGGATCAATCGGTTTAGGCCTCTGGACCGATTGGTCTGGAACATTTTCCGGACCGAACAACTTTTGCACGTCACCTCTGGACTGAACGGTCTGGCCTCCACTCCACTGGGATTTTCTCGTCTTTTCTCGCCCGTTTGTCCTTTCCTGTGTGTGTGACCCTGTAGGTGTTGGTTTAGTGCTCTATGATGTACTGATTATGAGCTTTGTTCAGATACATTCGATGTATTGATACTTT
>NW_010967304.1:350472-355980 GCF_000463585.1 Tarenaya hassleriana
TATTAGATATGGTACGGTCTATGATGAGTCAGGTCGATCTTCCTAAATCCTTCTGGGGATATGCTTTGGAAACAGCAGCGCTTATACTGAACAACTGTCCAACAAAGTCGGTTCAGAAGACTCCATATGAGATATGGACTGGGAAGACAATTGTTGTGTTGGATCGATTATCAGAATCGGAATCAAAGCCTCACTTAAGACCAAGCTTGATGACAATCCAGAATTCAGAGTTTTGATTGTGCAATCGTTGTCTCGAATCAAATATCTGAATTAGGATATTGAGAGGGTTCTGGTATCGAATCTAAGGCAAACAAATGTTGTTTGGCCAAGAGATTTTGTATATGGACGACTCAAAGGAACTAAGAGTAGTTCATCCGAGTTGATCAGAACAACTTGACTGGAATGACTTGAATTCAGTCAAGGTATCCTGGTGTTCAAGACAAATAAAGCCTCAATTTTTTAATCTCAAGCTATTACCGCCCATTAGCAGAGCAACTGTCAAGGCCTCGATCGTCATGGTTACGGGTCATGCCCTAGCTGAGCGTGCCTGACTATCTTGGTGAGGCAGTATGGAGAAATCGTGATTCTCATAGCTCAAATATGGTTGAGCTTGAATTGGGTTATCAAGTCGGACTTGGACCTGATGGTAAGGATGGGATGAGGAACATGCAGTGATAGCGTATCACTATCCCATACTCATCTAGGAATCACATAGGATGTGATTGACAAAGTGTTGTCTACCTAAATAGCATGGTTTTGAGCGTCATGCCCTAGCTGACTCAAAAGCATGTGAAATATGGATCCTAGCTCACTTGGAAACTCATTGAGGGTGTTTTTCTTAGTGGGAGCCTGTCATATTGCATCTATTATCTGTGATAGTAAGTGTACTAAGTGACTTGCATATTTTCTGTCTGTTTGTTTGTCTTTTTCTGTAGTGTATATCTGTTGCAGGAATCTGGTTAATCTCACCATGCGATCTATCCTTATGAAGGATAAGCCTCTGACCAAGGCTTCTGGATCGATCATTGATGCTTATTGGAAGCATGAGGATGATGATCTGGATTTGTCTAGCTTGATGCTTGGAAAGATGTCTTCGGAATTGCGTGAGCAATTAGATGACATGGACAATTCATTGATGGATGATCAGTTGAATATGTCATTCCAAGAGAAAGCTGGGAGCCAAGGGCAGAATGATATGGTGATTGTTGGAAAGAGTTCCAGCAAGAGGAAGCGTTCCAAAGGTAAGGGCAAAAGGAAATTGACAGGTGTTGTCACTAAGCCTAAGCCCAAACCCAAGAAGGAAGAGTGTTATTTCTGTCATGCCATTGGGCATTGGTATAGAAATTGCAGACTCTACCTGGAAGATCAGAGGAAGAAGAAGCTTGCAGAAGCTTCAACTTCTGGTATCTTCGTTATAGAGGCCAACTTGTGTACTTCTTCATCATGGGTATTAGATACCGGATGTGCCTCGCACATTTGTGCAAATGTGCAGGGACTGCGATGAAGTAGACAGTTGGCAAAGGGAGAAGTAGATCTCCGTGTCGGGAATGGAGCAAAAGTTGCTGCATTAACCGTCGGGACTTATGATCTGACTTTACCTTCTGGCCTAGTATTGGAGCTGCATGATTGTTATTTTGTACCTGCCATCAGTAGGAACATCATATCGATTTCATGCTTAGACTCAGATGGTTTCAGATTTGTTATTGAGAACAAATGTCTGTCCATTTATAGAGGCAATTTATTCTATGGTAAGGGTTACCAGTTTAATGGCCTTTATATTTTGGAAGATGAACCATCTGGATACAGGTCGATCTATAATGTTAGTACCAAGCGGTTTAAGCCGAACGACTTAAATCTGACCTATCTCTGGCATTGTCGACTTGGTCACATCAACGAGAAACGCATAGCGAAGCTTCATTCTGATGGACTTCTTGATTCTTTTGATTATGAATCAATTGAGTCATGCGATTCTTGTTTGATGGGCAAGATGACAAAATCTCCTTTTTCTGGAAAAGGAGAACGGGCTACAGAGTTGCTAGAACTCATACATAGTGATGTATGCGGTCCTATGAGCTCTCCCGCTAGAGGAGGTTATCTGTACTTTGTTACGTTTACTATAGTCAGTGAACTCTTGGCTCATATACTCGCCACCTCGATCAGATCGAAGCAACTTGATCGTCTTGCCAAGTTGGTTCTGTACCTCGTTTCTGAAAATCTTGAACAATTCAAGCGTTTCAGACTTATGTCTCATCAAGTAGACATAACCGTACCTACTGAAATCATCAGTAAACGTAACAAAGTACAGATAACCTCCTCTAGCGGGAGAGCTCATAGGACCGCATACATCACTATGTATGAGTTCTAACAACTCTGTAGCCCGTTCTCCTTTTCCAGAAAAAAGAGATTTTGTCATCTTGCCCATCAAACAAGAATCACATGACTCAATTGATTCATAATCAAAAGAATCAAGAAGTCCATCAGAATGAAGCTTCGCTATGCGTTTCTCGTTGATGTGACCAAGTCGACAATGCCAGAGATAGGTCGGATTTAAGTCGTTCGGCTTAAACCGCTTGGTACTAACATTATAGATCGACCTATATCCAGATGGTTCATCTTCCAAAATATAAAGGCCATTAAACTGGTAACCTTTACCATAGAATAAATCGCCTCTATAAATGGACAGACATTTGTTCTCAATAACAAATCTGAAACCATCTGAGTCTAAGCATGAAATCGATATGATGTTCCTACTGATGGCAGGTACAAAATAACAATCATGCAACTCCAATACAAGGCCAGAAGGTAAAGTCAGATCATAAGTCCCGACGGTCAATGCAGCAACTTTTGCTCCATTCCCGACGCGGAGATCTACTTCACCCTTCGCCAATTGTCTACTTCCTCGCAGTCCCTGCACATTTGCACAAATGTGCGAGGCACATCCGGTATCTAATACCCATGAAGAAGAAGTACACAAGTTGGCCTCTATAATGAAGATACCGGAAATTGAAGCTTCTGCAAGCTTCTTCTTCCTCTGATCTTCCAGGTAGAGCCTGCAATTTCTATACCAATGCCCGATGGCATGACAGAAATAACACTCTTCCTTCTTGGGTTTGGACTTAGGCTTAGTGACAACACTTGTCAATTTCCTTTTGCCCTTACCTTTGGAACGCTTCCTCTTGCTGGAACTCTTTCCAACAATCACCATATCATTCTTCCCTTGGCTCCCAGCTTTCTCTTGGAACGACATATTCAATTGATCAACCATCAATGAAGTGTCCATGTCATCTAATTGCTCACGCAATTCCGAAGACATCTTTCCAAGCATCAAGCTGGACACGTCCAGATCATCATCCTCATGCTTCCAATAAGCATCAATGATCGATCCAGAAGCCTTGGTCAGAGGCTTATCCTTCATAAGGATAGATCGCATGGTGAGATTAACCAGATTCCTGCAACAGATATACACTACAGAAAAAGACAAACAAACAGACAGAAAATATGCAAGTCACTTAGTACACTTACTAACACAGATAATAGATGCAATATGACAGGCTCCCACTAAGAAAAACACCCTCAATGAGTTTCCAAGTGAGCTAGGATCCATATTTCACATGCTTCTGAGTCAGCTAGGGCATGACGCTCAAAACCATGCTATTTAGGTAGACAACACTTTGTCAATCACATCCTATGTGATTCCTAGATGAGTATGGGATAGTGATACGCTATCACTGCATGTTCCTCATCCCATCCTTACCATCAGGTCCAAGTCCGACTTGATAACCCAATTCAAGCTCAACCATATTTGAGCTATGAGAATCACGATTTCTCCATACTGCCTCACCAAGATAGTCAGGCACGCTCAGCTAGGGCATGACCCGTAACCATGACGATCGAGGCCTTGACAGTTGCTCTGCTAATGGGCGGTAATAGCTTGAGATTAAAACATGAGGCTTCATTTGTCTTGAACACCAGGATACCTTGACTGAATTCAAGTCATTCCAGTCAAGTTGTTCTGATCAACTCGGATGAACTACTCTTAGTTCCTTTGAGTCGTCCATATACAAAATCTCTTGGCCAAACAACATTTGTTTGCCTTAGATTCGATACCAGAACCCTCTCAATATCCTAATTCAGATATTTGATTCGAGACAACGATTGCACAATCAAAACTCTGAATTCTGGATTGTCATCAAGCTTGGTCTTAAGTGAGGCTTTGATTCCGATTCTGATAATCGATCCAACACAACAATTGTCTTCCCAGTCCATATCTCATATGGAGTCTTCTGAACCGACTTTGTTGGACAGTTGTTCAGTATAAGCGCTGCTGTTTCCAAAGCATATCCCCAGAAGGATTTAGGAAGATCGACCTGACTCATCATAGACCGTACCATATCTAATAAGGTTCGGTTCCTCCTCTCGGAAACGCCATTCCATTGTGGCGTTCCAGGCGGAGTCAGGGCGATTTCACTTGATTAGGGAAATCATCGACAGAGGAGACGTGAAGATAAGCAGAGTGTCGACAGATGATAATATTGCCGACCCGTTGACGAAGCCTCTCCCTTCGTCAAAGCATGATGGTCATGTTGTGGGTATGGGGATTAGATGCTTGTAGGATAGATCATAGAGCATAGTGGGAGATTGTTGGTTGTGATGCTCTAGGATGATCCGTGATATGACATTTTGACTATGTATTGATTCATTGGTTTATGAATGCATTACTTTTCCCGTTATATGATTAGCATGTTTGTTATATTACGGTAAATATCCTTGAATCATTGCAGATGATTCTAAATTTCCTGGTCAGTTATCATTGTGGGAACAATGATGAATTAAGACCAGCATGATGTGTGATAGATGATTATGATCATATGCATTAGATGCAAATCACAATCATGGGTTCTCGTTTGGAATGAGTTACTGGATGACCCGCATGAGATTGTCACATGGACATGAGTCATGACTTGAATCTCATACAGCGGTTCGTTCTTGGATCCTCAGACCTGAGATGTCTAGAGTATCTGATATGAGGAGTGACGTGTCTTGACTGCGTCAAACGTCGTCTTTAACCGGATGATCATAACGGCGTTGCTCAGATACGTTCACGAATCATATGCAGATAGTAGACATGCAATACGGGACTTGTCACCTCCTACGCAGGAGAGATGTCGCTGGGCCCCTCGTGGAAATCGTACTGTGAAAATGCGTGGCCACGCTATAGATGAATGTAGATCTATTTTATCAGTCGGTTTGCCTAGACGAGTAAGCGGTTGAACTTGAAGGGTGGCTCATACCATGCCCTTGTTCAACATACGACATCGTGAGACAAAGGATCAGAACTCGAACTATTGCTGGCTTTGTTAGATCACCTCTAACTCTATTCTAGGTGGGTGGTCATGGCGTCTTGCTAGAGGCTAACCATGACTTGTGGTTCGGGAAAGGTTTCCGAAGCCACTGCCACTTCGAATGGGCCTACAGGGTCACACACCATTAGGGATGGATCACACGTGA
>NW_010967304.1:356400-364592 GCF_000463585.1 Tarenaya hassleriana
GATTGTTGGTTGTAATGCTCTACGATGATCCGTGATATGACATTTTGACTATGTATTGATTCATTGGTTTATGAATGCATTACTTTTTCCGTTATATGATTAGCATGTTTGTTATATTTCGGTTATTAAAACAGGCCCTGGAGCGATTGATACTTCCAGATCTTGAAAGAACGAGGTAAGTATTCGAATCCCAAGACGATATACACGATTGTTCGGGTTATTACACAATTGGTTTTGTGTGACGTTTGGCTAGGTTTAGATCTTTCCTTCCGCTGCGTGAAACCTAGAATCCAAACCCTAGATCGATGAGATCGCATGCTAGGAACCCGAAGGGAACCCCAACAGATAGATCATAGAGCATAGTGGGAGATTGTTGGTTATAATGCTCTAGGATGATCCGTGATATGACAATTTGACTATGTATCGATTCATTGGTTTATGAATGCATTACTTTTCTCGTTATATGATTGGCATATTTGTTATATTTCGGTAGATATCCTTGAATCATTGCAGATGATTCTAAACTCACTGGTCAGTTGTCATTGTGGGAATAATGATGAATTAAGACCAGCATGAGGTGTGATTGATGATGGTGATGATCATATGCATTGGATGCAAATCACAATCATGGGTACTCGTTTGGAACGAGTCACTGGATGACCCGCATGAGATTGCCACATGGACAGAGTCATGACTAGAATCTCATACAACGGTTCGTTCTTGGATCCTCAGACCTGAAATGTCTAGAGTATCTGATATGAGGAGTGACGTGTCTTGAATGCGTCAAACGTCGTCTTTAACCGGATGATTATAACGGCGTTGATCAGATACGTTCACGAATCATATGGAGATAGTAGACATGCAATACGGGACTTGTCACCTCCTTAACGGGAGAGATATCCCTGGGCCCCTCGTGGAAATTGGACTATGAAAAACGCATGGCCACGCTATAGATGAAGTTGCATCTATTTTATTAGTCGATTTGCCAAGACGAGAAAGCGGTTGAACTTGAAGGGTGGCTCAAACCATACCCTTGTTCAACATATGATATCGTGAGACAAAGGATCAGAATTTGAGCTGTTAACGCCTTGGTTAGATCACCTCTAACTCAATTCAACGTGGGTAGTCATGGGGTCTTGCTAGAGGCTAATCATGACTTGTAGATCGGGAATGGTTCTTGAGGTTGCTGCCACTGCGAATGGGCCTACAAGGTCACACACCATTAGGGACAGATTTACATGTGAAGTATCGGAAAGAAAGACTTGGATTTGGCCGAACAAACGGTTTTGGATCAAATCAGAGTGTCGAGAAACGGTCTCAGCCTTCAGACTCGGACCGAGTCAGTATTTGACTCGGATCGAGTCAGTTTCATTTAGGTGCACATGCGAGTCGAAGCCCAGAAAATGTTTTTGGACTTGGCTGATGTTTTGACTCGACCGAGTCAAAGTTTTGACTCGGACCGAGTCAACTCTAAATGGACCGAGTCAAAAGTTTGTGATGGGCTTGGCGGATTCATTCTGACTCGACCGAGTCAAAGTTTTGACTCGGACCCAGTCAAGTCTCGGTGAAAAGTTTCCTTTTGCGGAGATTAAGGTTTCAGTCTTAATAACTAATAAGGGACGTCGTCCCAACCAAGAGAGAGTTATTTTGAACTCCTAGACAGATCTAGAACACAAGAGAAACTGTTCTTTTGAGATTCTAGTTCCCAGGATTCGATCCCAAGTCTTGGAAACCCTACTCACTTCACAGATCCTAGCAGATCAGTTCCAAAAGCGTTTGGAATCCTTCCCTCGGTGTGGATACGTGTAGAGGAGCTGTACTTTCTGCTCTTGGTGATTAAAACAGGCCCCGGATCGATTGCTACTCTCAGAGATTCAGGAAAGAGGTAAGTATTCGATTCCAACGGTGGTATACACGTTCTTTTGGGTTTTGTGAGTTTGGTTGCGTGTGACGTTTGACTAGGTTTAGATTATCCTTCCACTGCATGAAACCTAGTAACCGAACCCTAGATCGATGAGATCGCATGAAGAGAACTTTGGGGAACACCTCCTAAGCTCTTTGGCACGACTTTCAGACTCTTTGGAGAGGTTTTGAGTGAGAAAAACCTAAGAGATTAATCCCTGAAACCCTTGCGCAAAGATTAAAGCGTTCTTCAGTCCTAACAGACGAGTTCCAACCATTAGAATCCTTTCCGCCGTGTGGATAGTGTAGAGGGCGAGGTATTCTTCCTGCCTACAGTGATCGGACGAACACATCAATTGATACAGGCCCCGGATCGATTGAGGTAAGCGTTCTAACGTTTCTACAAGATCATGCATGATAGGTTTTAGGGTTTTATAAAATTTTTGTTATACATCCGCTACGCAAACCCTATAACCGATCTCTTAGGAATTAGATTCGCTCTAGAGAATCCAGGAATCCCAACAGTGGTATCAGAGCCTGATTACTCTGTATGATTTTGTTAGAACCCGATCATGCACGTTATAGGATTTGAATCGTTTGAATCCGTGTTCGCTTTCATGCTATGCACGATTTGATTGTGGATCTAGAGTAGATTTTCTGTTCATTTTTGCATAGTCTGCAAGAGGATCGAATTCTGAGTTCGCAGGCAAAAACTGGGTTGAATTCGGGTCTGAAACAGGACAAAAACGACGAAAACGAGATCTGATCACGTTTTCGTCTAGACCGATCAGTCTGGACCTCTGGACCGATCGGTCTAGGGTTTCGCGGGTCGGTTGGACCGACAGGTCTAGACTAAACGGTCCACACATGTAGACCGATCGGTCTGGACCAAGACCGAATGGTCTGGACGTACAGACCGAAAGGTCTGGATCATTCTGGACTATGTAGACCGATTCACGTAGACCGATTGGTCCAGGCCTGGACCGATTGATCACTTGAATTTTTCCACCGATTTTCTAACGTCGTGCATTACAACTCTTCTCACATTTTGAGCATATTAGGACATTAGTTGGCCATGGGTAGGAATTCTTCTCTCCTTTTCCCTTGCAGGACGATCAAACAAGGATATTCACGTACAAGGCACGGAAAAGGAGCGGATTCGAGAAGTCCGGAAGACATCAGACAAAATGAGCGGCCTGCCTGCTTTCACGGGCAGTCGCTCGTCGTGACATTCAAGATATCAGGCGGTTGCTTGCAGAAGAGAGCGGTCACTCTGTGCCATGACGGAGCATGAGCAGTCGCTCGTTACACCAGGGGGTCGCTCCGTGCTACAAAGAAGAACGAGCGGTTGCTCGTCAGGATGACCGGTTGCTCGACACGAAGAAAATGGGCGACCCTGAAAAGAATACGGGTGACACTGAAGAAAAAAATGAGCGACCGCCCGAAATTAAAACCGACCCAAAAAGGAAAAGCCCGATTTTTTAGGAAAAACCTAGTTTTTGCACTTACACAAAAAGGGGAGTTTGAGGAGAGAGAAGGGAGACTCGACACTTTTGAAGAGAATCACCTTGGAGAAGAGTTCTAGAGAGATTTGGAGATCAAGAGAAGCATTTTGGAGGAGAAGACACTATTGAAGACTATTTTGAGCATTTCTTCTCCTTTTCTATGTTTCTCCATTTTGCTTTCTGTTTTGAAACCCTAGATATGGAGTAGTGACTTGGTTTTGGGTGAGGGGTCCCCACTTTTGTATGGACACCTATGCTTATCTATGATGCTTTTGAGTTTTCTTGCATGAGTTTGATGTTTTATGCTTAATGTTATTGATTTGGATGAAACCCTTATTGATATGATCATAGAACACATTGATTATAGGGATATGGGAATGATGTTTGGAACCAAATGTCAAATGAGTGAGTTATTCACATTGGGAGATGGCTTAGTTTGCTTAGGGTTCATGATGGGGTACGTTAATGCGTCTAGTGATCATTTAGATCATTGGGAGATGGGTGAATCGATTCTCTAGGTAGTGAGTTTAAGCTCGGGAGAGACAAACTCTAGAAGAAGTGCTTGAAACCCCCTTTTGGAAGATAAACCCGTAGACATTGTAGCATCACTAACCGTCTATGCAATTCTTGGGGGATCTCGAACCTACAATGCCTTGAATTATTGTTTACAAACTCTTTGATTTTATTCGCTTACCTTCATTCTGACGTCCTTCACATCCACATTTTCATTCAACCACCTAATATAGCTTAGAGATAGACTAATACATCCTAGTCCTCGTGTTCGACCCCAGTACTACAACTACCGTATACTTGCGGATAGTGGTACATCGGATAATAAATATAAGACTCAGTGAGTGCGCATCAAGTATTTTGGCACCGTTGCCGGGGACTAGGCGTTTTCGTGTTAGTCTAGATTTTTGTGTTGGGTTCCCTTCGGGTTCCTAGCATGCGATCTCATCGATCTAGGGTTTGGATTCTAGGTTTCACGCAGCGGAAGGAAAGATCTAAACCTAGCCAAACGTCACACAAAACCATTTGTGCAATAATCCGAACAATCGTGTATATCGTCGTGGGATTCGAATACTTACCTCGTTCTTTCTAGATCTGGAAGTATCAATCGATCCAGGGCCTGTTTTTTATCACCGAGAGTTCAAAGCACAACTCCTCTACACGTATCCACACCGGCGGGATGAATTCCAACACTTTGGAACGTATCTGCTAGGATTTGTGAAGAGAAAACGATGTCCTTGACTTGGAATCGATATTCCAATCACTAGAACTCAAAATCAAGCTTCTCTAAGCTCTCATGAGTGTCTTGGACGTCTGAGGTACGTTCTCTAGGGTTTGTGGCGGCTTTCTCATTAATTAGAATTGCCCAAAACCCTTAAAACGCGAGAAACCGAAAACTGTCACGTAAGTCGGACCGTCCGTTCCAGGCCTGGAACGGACGTTCTGACTTTCTACGCAGAACGGACGGTCCGTATTTCCACGTAGAACGGACGGTCCTGCCTGGACCGTCCGTTCCAGGTCTGGAACGGACGGTCTGGCACTTGCGGAACGGTTCTTCCATTCCTCAGCGGAACGAACGGACCAGCATGGCTGGACCGTCCGTTCCAGGCCTGGAACGGACAGTCGGGCCGTCTGGAACCCTTCCAGCTCGTTCCGTGGTTCCTTTCTCGCGTCGTTCTCTTCACGTGTGATCCATCCCTAATGGTGTGTGACCCTGTAGGCCCATTCGAAGTGGCAGTGGCTTCGGAAACCTTTCCCGAACCACAAGTCATGGTTAGCCTCTAGCAAGACGCCATGACCACCCACCTAGAATAGAGTTAGAGGTGATCTAACAAAGCCAGCAATAGTTCGAGTTCTGAGCCTTTGTCTCACGATGTCGTATGTTGAACAAGAGCATGGTATGAGCCACCTTTCTAGTTCAACCGCTTACTCGTCTAGGCAAACCGACTGATAAAATAGATCTACATTCATCTATAGCGTGGCCACGCATTTTCACAGTCCGATTTCCACGAGGGGCCCAGCGACATCTCTCCTGCGTAGGAGGTGACAAGTCCCGTATTGCATGTCTACTATCTGCATATGATTCGTGAACGTATCTGAGCAACGCCGTTATGATCATCCGGTTAAAGACGACGTTTGACGCAGTCAAGACACGTCACTCCTCATATCAGATACTCTAGACATCTCAGGTCTGAGGATCCAAGAACGAACCGCTGTATGAGATTCAAGTCATGACTCGTGTCCATGTGACAATCTCATGCGGGTCATCCAGTAACTCGTTCCAAACGAGAACCCATGATTGTGATTTGCATCCAATGCACATGATCATAATCATCAATCACACATCATGTTGGTCTTAATTCATCATTGTTCCCACAATGATAACTGACTAGGGAGTTTAGAATCATCTGCAATGATTCAAGGATATTTACCGTAATATAATCAAACATGCTAATCATATAACGGGAAAAGTAATGCATTCATAAACCAATGAATCAATACATAGTCAAAATGTCATATCACGGATCATCGTAGAGCATTACAACCAACATTTTGCTAGATCACCATTGCTTCGATTCTTGCTTGGATTACTTTGTGACATAACCGTTTCACAGCACTTTCGGTTCGTTTTGTCTCTTTGGTGTGCAGCTCTTCCAGTGCATGATAAGAAGCACAACCGGTAGAGATCAACTCGCCTTCGACCCCGAAATAGAAAGGACTCTACGCTTCACCCGGAGACAGCAAAGACAATGGGGAATGGCCGAAGAAATGCTGAGAGAAAACAACGCACGAAGAGAACAACCCGAAATGGCCGAAGAGTTGCTGAGAGGGGCCAATGCCCAAAGAGGTCCAGCCCAAGCAGCCCCTAGAACGCTTCGAACGTACACACAAGCGAAGCACACCCAGCTACTATCATGCATTAATCGGGGACCACTAGAAGATTTTAAACTCCTACCGCGATGCATTCAAATGCTCAACAACATGAGTTTCCGTAGGAGACAAAACGAGGACCCGAATGCTCACCTTATAAACTTCAAGATGAACTGTAAGGCAATCAAGAAGGGACTGGGGATTATTCTTGAAGATGTGTTTCTTGAAACCTTCCCATGTTCGCTTACGGAGAGAGCTAGAGATTGGCTCTACACCCTTGAGCCAAACTCTATCTCGACATGGGATGAGATGGAAGAACAATTCCTTATGCAGTACTATTCCCCCACCAAGACTCAACATGTGAGGAATCAGATCAATGCTTTTATGCAAGAGGATGGGGAGAATCTCCACGATGCATGGGAACGCTTCAAGGAATATCAAAGGATGTGCCCTCACCATGGAATGGAGAGAGACTACCTCTTATCCATCTTTATCCATGGGTTGAAGGATCTAGGGAGTTTAGTATTGTTCGTAACAATACATGGATTTCATAACATATTAAAGCATGCACAATACGTAATGAATAAAATACTCATCCATAAAAACATAGAAAGTGTCAATACATCATATGTATCTAAATAAAGCTCGCATAACAGTACATCATAGAGCACTAAACCAACAATCTCTCACTTGCTCTAATCATGGACTGCTAAACATCTAATGCCCATATCCCTAACATGACCCTCATGCTTCGACGAAGGGAGAGGCTTCGTCAACGGATCGGCAATGTTGTCATCTGTTGACACTCTGCAAACGTGCATGTCTCCTCTGTCTATGATCTCCCTGATAAGGTGAAATCGTCTGAGTATGTGTTTGGATCGTTGATGGGATCTGGGTTCTTTCGCTTGTGCGATCGCTCCATTGTTGTCAAAATATAGAGCAATGGGGCTATCAGCACTAGGAATGACACCCAGATCGCCAACAAACTTCCTGATCCAAACAGCTTCCTTTGTTGTGTCTGACGCTGCAATATACTAAGCTTCTGTAGTAGAATCTGCAACGGTCACTTACTTGAACTCTTCCAGCTAACAGTGCCTCCGTTCAAGCAGAAAACATAGCCAGACTGCGATCTGTAGTCATCCGGGTCTGACTGGAAACTAGCATCGGTGTAACCCCTTACAGCGAGCTCGCCTTCCGACCCACCGTATATCAAGAACACATCCTTAATCCTTCTCAAGTACTTCAGGATGTTCTTGATGGCGATCGAGTGTGACTCACCTGGATCTGACTGGTATCTACTCGTAATGCTCAATACATAGGATACATCCGGTCGAGTACAAAGCATGACATACATGATGGATCCAATTGCCGAAGCATATGGGATCTGATCCATGCGTTCTCGCTCATCAGGTGTCGTAGGACACTGACTCTTGCAGAGAACTGTGGCACTGCTCATCGGTAAGGTTCCTTTCTTGGAATCTTGCATCGTAAACCGTTTCAAGACCTTATCGATGTAAGTACTCTGACTCAATCCTAGAAGCCGCCTCGATCTATCTCTATAGATCTTTATGCCTAGAATATAGGCCGCTTCTCCTAGGTCCTTCATAGAAAACTGCATTTCTAGCCAAGACTTTATGTCTTACAAGGTAGGAACGTCATTCCCTATTAGGAGAATGTCATCCACGTACAGCACTAGAAATACAACTGTGCTCCCACTAGCCTTCTTGTAAACACACGGCTCGTCTTCGTTTTGAGAGAAACCAAACCTTTTGATTGTCTCATCAAAACAAAGGTTCCAGCTCCTCGAAGTCTGCTTCAATCCATAAATGGACCTCTGAAACTTGCACACCATCCTCGGGTTCCTTGGATCGACAAAACCTTCGGGTTGTGTCATGTACGCATCCT
>NW_010967304.1:364864-366935 GCF_000463585.1 Tarenaya hassleriana
ATTGCATCTCGGACTTCATAGCCTCGCGCCATTTCTCGGAGTCCAGACTCGCCATAGCCTCTGGGTATGTGGTAGGCTCATCATGTTCCAATAACATAGCTCCTCATTCCCAGTCACGAGAAATCCGTATCTCACAGGCTCTTGGCGAATCCTGCTTGATCTCCGAGGTTCACTCGTCGAAGGTTAAGTTACAACCGGCAGTGAATCAGGTTGAACGTCTTCAACTTATTCACTCGGCTCAACATCTACTTGTTGCTCTCGAACTTCCTCAAGTTCGATCCTACCCCCACTGACTCTTTTGGAGACGAACTCTCGCTCCATAAAAGTCGCATTCCTGACAATGAACACCTTGTTCTCTACCGGAATGTAGAAGTAGTAACCTTTAGTTTCCTTAGGGTAGCCTACAAATAAATACTTATCAGACTTGGAGGATAACTTATCAGTCATCTGACGCTTCACGTAAGCATCGTAACCCCAAATTCTGACAAACGACAACGCGGGACGCTTCCCCGTCCATATCTCATATGGCGTCGTCTCAGCCGACTTCGTTGGACTCCTATTCAGCAGGTATGCAGCGGTCTCTAAAGCATAGCCCCAAAAGGACTTCGGAAGATCTGTCTGACTCATCATCGACCGAACCATGCCTAATAGTGTTCGGTTCCTCCGTTCAGACACGCTGTTCCAATATGGCATTCCAGGAGGAGTTAATTGTGATACAATACCGCAATCAAAACCAGATAGTCAGTGAACTCTTGGCTCATATACTCGCCACCACGATCCGATCGAAGTATCTTGATCGTCTTGCCAAGCTGGTTCTGTACTTCGTTTCTGAAAGCCTTGAACATTTCAAGTGTTTCAGACTTACGTCTCATCAAATAGACATAACCGTATCGACTGAAATCATCAGTGAACGTAACGAAATACAGATAACCTCCTCTAGCTAGACAACTCATTGGTCCGCATACATCACTATGTATCAGGTCCAATAACTCTGTCGCTCTCTGTCCTTTCCCTTTGAAAGGATGCTTCGTCATCTTGCCCATTAAACAAGACTCGCACGATTCAAGAGACTCAAAGTCAAATGAATCCAGAAGACCTTCATGATGAAGCTTCTGTATGCGTTTCTCGTTTATATGGCCTAGACGACAATGCCAGAGGAAGGTCGAGTTTAAGTCGTTCGACTTAAACCGTTTAGTACTCACGTTATAGATGGACGATGTCGAGTTCGAAGGCTGATCATTCAAGACGTATAAACCATTAACTAGATAACCATTACCATAGTAAATGCTATCTCGATAAATCATCAAACTCGAGTTCTCAATCACAAATCGAAAACCATCCAAATCCAGACAAGAAATATAAATAATGTTTTTGCTAATCGCAGGAACATAGTAACAATTACTTAATTCTAAAACAAGTCCAGAAGGAAGATGTAAATCATAAACGCCAACACACAATGCAACAACTCTTGCTCCATTTTCCGATGTGTAGATCCGCTTCTCCCTTAGCCAGCATCCTACTTCTTCTTAGTCCCTGCACATTTTCCCAAATGTGTGAAGCACTTCCGATATCCAATACCCACGAAGATGTAGTACAAATGTTAGCTTCTATAACATGAATATGTGAGGCAGAAGCTTCATCAAGCTTCTTGTCCTTCAGATCCTCCAAGTAAAGGTGACAATTATGCTTCCAGTGTCCAGACACGCTCTCAAAGTTCTACCAAGGACGGCTCTCCAAGTCTCTTCATTTTAATTAGGGTTTAAATCTCCTTCTTATAAGGTGATTTAACCCTAATTTCGGTCTAATTTTTTTACCCCGCCGCTTCTTGCTGGAGTTTTTCTCCACAGCAAGCACAGTCTTGGGCACCACTATATCCTGCTCAACAGATTTCAGCATCCCATGCAATTCGGCTAAACTCTTAGTCATCCCGTGCATATGGTACTGCATCACGAACTGGTTATGGTCCTCGGGCAATGACATCAGGATCAAGTCCACGGCCAAGCCTCTCGGCATCTCCGTCTTCACCAGAGCTTTCAGCGTCTTGTACTTTTCAGTACGCGCTAGCTCCTAA
>NW_010967304.1:367369-368389 GCF_000463585.1 Tarenaya hassleriana
TCCCATAAAGAAAAATAACCCTACAATAATTTTCTATATGGGACTAAGATCCATATTTTGCATAAGAATGGATTGTTACACCCATCTTTATGTTATTTAGGTAGACATCTAATGTCGATCACATCCAATGTGACTCTTAGATCCTTTATGAGACTATGATATCAAATACCATTGCATACTTGTCTCATCTGTACCATTAAGTCTCAAGTCAAACTTGACAACTTAACCTAAGGTAAACCATGTTCAAGCTGTGGAAACCACGATTTCCCACCCTGCCTCACAAAGATAATCCGGCACGCTCAGCTTTGGCATGACCCGTGTTACGGAGGATCGATGTCTTGACAGGCGCTCTAGTAATGGGAGGTACACGCTTAGCATTACATAAATAAGGGATTTTCGAAACCACACCTAGATCAAGCTTCTACTTTCAAGCTATGAGAACAACCATTTCTTCATCTTGCCTCACCAAGATAACACGACACACCCAGCTTTGGCATAGCCCATGACACGTACGATCGAGGCCTTGACAAGTGCTTTACTTATAGAGCTCCTAGATCTAACCGGTTTCTTATGCAACGATTGTACATAATCTGAATAGACCTTTCATTCGATTATGTAATCTCAATCCCGAAGCTCCCACTCAATCAAGCATATCTAATATCTTGATTAAGTTGCATGCATTCATTCACTATGGACCATCCAAATGAATGAATCATGCTATTTGAGTTACAGTTGATCAGATTAAGCAACGATTGCACAATGTGACTTAGAAAACGAAAAATTTCGGAATCTGTACTTCGGACCGTCCCTTCTAGATGTAGAACGGACGTTTCAGGCTTGGCAGAACGAGCGGTCTCAACTTCAGAAGTCAGAACGGACGTTCCATGCTGTTACCAAGCAGAACGGACGGTCTACAGTGGGCAGAACGGATGGGGCAGTTTAGATCTTCTGTTCCGAGCCACTCAGTCCGTCACCCCTGGATCGTCCGGTCTGGCATACCCAGAACGGACGGTCTAGGGT
>NW_010967304.1:369372-370570 GCF_000463585.1 Tarenaya hassleriana
TTTTGTATCGCGATATCATATGTCGAATATAAGGCATGTACAAGCCACCTTATCTGATTCGACTGCTTTCTCGTTCAGTGAGTTTGACTGTCTGAAATAGACGACGCTCGTCTATAGTGCGGCCACACATTTCTACAGTCTCACTCACAAAGGGCCCAGCGATATCTCTCTCTTTTACAAGAGGTGTAAATCCCGTCTTGACTATCTATAATCCAGTACATTATTCGTGTCGTACCTGATACACGTCTTTTTAGTTCTCCTGTTACGCAGAACGTTTGATGTATTCAAAGCACGCAACTCCTCAGGTCGGATTCCGTAGATATCTCAGGTCTTAGGATCCAATCATGGAACCGCCATATGAGATTCAAGTCATGACGCTAGTCCATGTGACAATCTCATGCGGGTCAATCCAGTATTCCGTTCTCCAACGAATACCTATGATTGTGATCGTATCCAATAACTATGATCATCTATATGATCATCAATCACACATCATACTAGTCTTGGTATATCATTATTCCCACAATGATATACGACTAGGGAGTTTAGTATTGTTCATAACAATACATGGATTTCATAACATATTAAAGCATGCACAATACGTAATGAATCAAACACTCATCCATAAAATCATAGAAAGCGTCAATACATCAAATGTATCCTATTAAATCTCGCAAATAGTACATCATAGAGCACTAAACCAACAATCTCCCACTTGCTCTAATCATGGACTACTAAACATCTAATGCCCATATCCCTAACATGACCCTCATGCTTCGACGAAGGGAGAGGCTTCGTCAACGGATCGGCAATGTTGTCATCTGTCGACACTCTGCAAATGTGCACATCTCCTCTGTCTATGATCTCCCTAATAAGGTGAAATCGTCTGAGTATGTGTTTGGATCGCTGATGGGATCAGGGTTCTTTTGCTTGTGCGATCGCTCCATTTTTGTCACAATACAGAGCAATGGGGCTATCAGCACTAGGAATGACACCCAAGCCGCCAACAAACTTCCTGATCCAAACAACTTCCTTTGTTGCGTCCGACACTGCAATATACTCAGCTTCTGTAGTAGAATCTGCAACGGTAGCTTGCTTAGAACTCTTCCAGCTAACAGCCTCCATTCAAGCAGAAAACATAGCCAGACTGCGATCTGTAGTCATCCGGGTCTGACTGGAAACTAGCATCGGTGTAACC
>NW_010967304.1:379283-390590 GCF_000463585.1 Tarenaya hassleriana
TTCGTCCTTCCCTGCGTGTGTGACTCTGTAGGCTCATTCGATATAGCAGTATAACCCGAAATCTCTATTTCGGGTATACAAGTCATAGGCGGTCTCTAGCAAGACACTATGACTACCTATCTCGAATAGAGTTTGTTTGTGATCATACGAAAGCCAGTGATGATTCCGACTGATGATCCTTTTGTATCGCGATATCATATGTCGAACATAAGGCATGGACAAGCCACCTTATCTGATTCGACTGCTTTCTCGTTCACTGAGTTCGACTGTCTGAAATAGACGACGTTCGTCTATAGTGCGGCCACACATTTCTACAGTCTTGCTCACACGAGGGGCCCAGCGATATCTCTCTCTTTTACGAGAGGTACAAATCCCGTCTTGACTATCTACAATCCAGTACATGATTCGTTTCGTACCTGATACACGCCTTTATAGTCCTCCTGTTACGCAGGACGTTTGACGTAATCAAAGCACGCAACTCCTCATGTTGGATTCTGTAGATATCTCAGGTCTTAGGATCCAATCATGGAATCGTCGTATGAGATTCAAGTCATGACTCTAGTCCATGTGACAATCTCATGCGGGTCAGTCCAGTATTTCGTTCTGCAACGAATACCTATGATTTGATCGTATCCAATATCTATGATCATCTATGTGATCATCAATCACACATCATACTAGTCTTATTATGTCGTTATTCCCATAATGACACAAGACTAGGGAGTTTAGTATCATTCATAATGATACATGGATTTCATAACAGATCTAGCATGCAGGAACATGTAATGAACAAGATACTCTCATAAAAAAACATATAGAAAGTATCAATACATCGAATGTATCTGAACAAAGCTCATAATCAGTACATCATAGAGCACTAAACCAACAAGAACTGTGCCACTGTTCATCGGTAAGGTTCCTTTCTTGGAATCTTGCATCTGAAACCGTTTCAAGACCTTATCGATGTAAGTACTCTGACTCAATCCTAGAAGCCGCCTCGATCTATCTCTATAGATCTTTATGCCTAGAATATAGGCCGCTTCTCCTAGGTTCTTCATAAAAAACTGCATTCCTAGCCAAGACTTTACGTCTTGCAAGGTAGGAATGTCATTCCCTATTAGCAAAATGTCATCCACGTACTGCACTAGAAATACAAATGTACTCCCACTGGCCTTCTTGTAAACACATGGCTCGTCTTCGTTTTGTGAGAAACCAAACCTTTTGATTGTCTCATCAAAGCGAAGGTTCCAGCTCCTCGAAGCCTGCTTCAGACCATAAATGGACCTCTGAAGCTTGCACACCATCCTCGGGTTCCTTGGATCGACAAAACCTTCGGGTTGTGTCATGTACACATCCTCGGTCAAGTTCCCGTTAAGGAACGCGGTCTTGACATCCATTTGCCATATCTCATAGTCGTAATATGCAGCTATGGAAAATAGGATCCTGATGGACTTCAGCATAACTACGAGCGAAAACGTCTCATCATAGTCAATACCATGAATCTGACGGAATCCTTAGGTCACAAGTCGTGCCTTATACGTGTGCACGTTGCCATCCATGTCGGTCTTGTTCTTGAAGATCCACATGCATACGATGGGTTTTATCCCTTCAGATGCATCAATCAGAGTCCATACTTGGTTGTCTATCATGGATTGCATCTCGGACTTGTTGCTCTCGAACTTCCTCAAGTTCGATCCTACTCCCACTGACTCTTTTGGAGACGAACTCTCGCTCCATAAAAGTCGCATTCCTAGCAATGAAGGATAACTTATCAGTCATCTGACGCTTCACCTAAGCGTCGCCACCCAAATTCTGACAAACGACAACGCGGGACGCTTCCTCGTCCATATCTCATACGACGTCGTTTCAGCCGACTTCGTTGGACTCCTATTCAGCAGGTATGCAGCGGTCTCTAAAGCATAGCCCCAAAAGGACTTCGGAAGATCTGTCTGACTCATCATAGACCGCACCATGTCTAACAGTGTTCGATTCCTCCGTTCAGACACGTCGTTCCACTGGGCGTTCCAGGAGGAGTTAATTGTGATACAATACCACAATCAACCAAATAGTCAGTGAACTCTTGGCTCATATACTCGCCACCACGATCCGATCGAAGTGTCTTGATCGTCTTGTCAAGCTGGTTCTGTACTTCGTTTCTGAAAGGCTTGAACATTTCAAGTGTTTCAGACTTATGTCTCATTAAATAGACATAACTGTATCGACTGAAATCATCAGTGAACATAATGAAATACAGATAACCTCCTCTAGCTGGACAGCTCATTGGTTCGCATACATCACTATGTATGAGAGCCAATAACTCCGTCGTTCTCTATCCTTTCCCCTTGAAAGGATGCTTTGTCATCTTGCCCATTAAACAAGACTCGCACGATTCAAGAGACTCAAAGTCAAATGAATCCAGAAGACCTTCGTGATGAAGTCTGTGAATGCGTTTCTCATTTATATGGCCTAGACGACAATGCTAGAGGAAGGTCGGGTTTAAGTCGTTCGGTTTAAATCGTTTAGTACTCACGTTATAGGTGGACGATGTCGAGTTTGAAGGCTGATCATTCAAGACGTATAAACCATTAACTAGATAACCATTACCATAGTGAATATCGTCTCGATAAATCATCAAACTCTAGTTCTCAATAACATATCGAAAACCATCCAAATCCAGACAAGAAATACAAATAATGTTTCTGCTAATCGCAAGAACATAGAAATAATTACTTAATTCTAAAACAAGTCCAGAAGGAAGATGCAAATTATAAACGCCAACACACAATGCAGCAACTCTTGCTCCATTTCCGACGCGTAGATCCGCTTCTTGGTACGTGTGTACCGAGTCTAGAATTTATACCCGATTCACAACTCACCGCAAGGATACAGATCATCGTAACATGGGATCGAACGCAAGGACCGGTAGCTAAATTTAAACCCTAATCGAAACTAAATCAAAGAAAGTAGAAGTGGAAGTGATGATGAAAATATGTTGAAAGAATGGAGAATAAGGAAAGAATGCAATAAAAACGAGTAAACTATCAAGAACCGGTGACTACGGGTATCATGATAGTATTTGCGTGTATGGGTATATGCTAAGCATGCGAGAATAACGATTATGACTTGTGTTCGGGAATCATCAAGCAACAAAGATAGAGAATTCACCTCTCGGTCTACTAACTCACTACCTACAGAGTAACCTGTCAATCTCTCGATCTATTCAAGTTAACCCTAGATGCATGAAGAACGCTATCATCAACCCTAAATCGATTAAACCATATCTCTATGTGAATAATACGATCTATCCTATTGATTTTGATCCGAAACCAAACCCATATCTCTATGTAGTTTAGAATCTAAGATAATTGTCCAAGGGGTTAGCAAACATCAATCCAATAAAAGCGCAAATCAATAGAACCGAAACAAATCAAAACCGAAATCCAAGTTAAGGTTCAAACATACCCAAAACACAAACGAATCCCAAACCCATAGTCGTGGATCTACTCACGGTTCATAGAAAACAACAAAAAGCTCATAAAGAAATAGATAAAAGAGTGGAAAGAAAGTCTCATACAGATGTGTAGTCTCCACGATCGAATCTTCCTTCTTCTTCCCGAAAAGCTCTCCAAAAATCTGTATCTAGGTGTTCTCTAAGGTTCTCCCTTGTTCTAGGACGTGGCTAGGGCTTTTTTATAACCCTAGGGCGGCTCCCAAGAGTCCTATTCCCATTAGGATGCTAAAAATCGCGGAACAGAATTTTTTACTGGATCCGGACCGTTTCCAGGTGGATCCGACCGGATCCAGTTTTCTGGGCTGTCTTGATTCGGACCGGATTCAGTTGGATCCGGCCCTGCACTGGCAGTTTTCTGGTCTTTACGAATTCGCTCATAACTTTCTGCTCCGGTGTCGGATTTACGCGATTTTGGTGTCTACGCGAAGCTCTTGACGTGCTCTTTCCAATGGACAGATCTCGCACGATTTGGACTTCTGTTGAGAAAGTTATTGATGTCGCAACATGAGTACCTCATACGAACTTCTCCTTTAACGCTCCAATTAGCTCCTTTTCGAGTCCAATCATCTCCGAAACCTGTAACTCTGCAATACTAGAGCACAACCGGGTTTTGTGTCCTAACACGCCTAGAATGCCTATGAATGCATGATTATCCTATAAAATCTAGACAATCTCTCATCAAAATATAGAGAAGAATAGGAGTTATCAAATCCCCCCAGACTTAAACCTTTGCTCGTCCTCGAGTAAAGAACGAAGGAATAAAATCTGCAAAACAGGGAATGACGAACATCAAATAGCATCATCATGAAACTCAAAAGCGAAACATCCATCCAATGCTAGTTTCCCGAGAATCGTACTCAAACCGGTTTACTATGATCTTTCTACCAAAGACTAATCTACCTAGCCATGGGATTTTTATTGTCACCTAGAATCCGTTAGAATCTCTACAACTCACCAAGCTTATTTCCGAACCTATCCTTATCTCAACTTAGCCTTTTCGATCTTAGTTCTACTTCGTACCTGGATTTTTACCTTTCTGTAGAATTTCTCTATTGATCACTAGCACCTCGGGTTTCTAGGACGTTGAAGTTGAAGGACATTGTTTTTCTCTTCTCTTTTTTTTTCTTTTCTTCTGTATTTTTTTTCCTTTTTATGCGATGTCTGACCCACAACTTAGACCCGAACCATCAATTGATGCACTCATGTCCTCAAACGATTTTCGTTGACGAGATTTTGACAGCGGAGTGTCGAGATGCTTTATTTTCCCAAGGCATTTGTTGAACTAGATTTCATTGACCTGCAAGACTCGGACAAGGTTCTAAAAGAAACATATAACCTGGATATAGTCGTTTCAACTCCGTAGGTTCCAAATAACAACCCTATCCCACAAACTTTATATAGAAAGTCTGGAGAACTATCAATTCGACACGGTTCAAACAATTTCTACAAAGTCACTAGATCATCAAGATATTTCTACTCTATCATCCCACAAATCTTCCAAATGATGTTCAAAACGGGTTTTCGAGGTATGCACGTGAACCTATATGATCCTAAATCTATATGATCAAATGCAATCATGCAAACCTAACAAAAATCATCTATATGAAAAGAAAGAAAACGTGTAAATGCAACTAATGCAAAGTGATATGCAGAAGATGAAAAAATTTCCTAAGTCTATATGCCATGATAAAATGTACTTAAACTAAATGCAATCCTAAGTTGATAGACCTGAATGTATGAACGATCTATCCACCCCCCAGACTTGAATCATACACCGTCCACGGTGTAGACTCTCGTCCGGAAAAGTAGAATCGAAAACAACATGTGGAAAGGACCAATAAGAGGGATAGAGAAGGCTTAGCTATGCGGAATTCGTTCGCTCGCAATGAAGTTAACTCACGTCAAACGCAAGAGCTCTCACAAACTCTGTAAACTTGAACCTATCAAATGTTGTCTTTTGGAAGTCGATGCTCATCTATCGTGTGCTGGTGTTAACGCTCATAGAACAACAAACGTTATCCGAACAAAAGCATAATAATAGCAATACATTCCGAAAGATCCAAAATACAATCATGGTCTCTACTACCTATGCTACAAAGAAAAAGAAAAAGAAAAGTTACCTAGTGCTTGGGTTGCCTCCCGAGTAGCTCTTGTTTAATGTCATTAGCTCGACCTATCTTGCTCAAATGATGGGAGGGTCTGAGAGGTGAAGATAATCGATCTTTCGCCACCCTGAATGTTGAGCATTAAGCGCATTTTTTGGACCTCGTGGATGCTTGAGCCTTCTATCCTCCTTGGGTTTCCAAACTTGTGAAGGTGGTGGATCTTGTGGACGTTTGAGCGATGATTTTGCTCGTTTCGATCCTCTCTTGCTCATTACCCCTACTCGACAACCTGTAATAGAAGGTTCAAACACGGATATAGGATTATGAGCAGGATACGTACCTCTCTCCAATGATTGTCCTGTGTTCCTATCCGTGTATGTGTGTTCCTTTGTCCTAAGCCTTTGAGGTAGGGGCTTCAATTTCACCTTCGGGGCATTCTCTAGACTCCAATCTGCTTTATTCAGCGTCACCGTTCTAGGTGGTGGCTCTCTGGTCTCTAGAACATCTTTAGTAATCGTAGTGGAGGGTTCGGGGACGTTCGTAGAAGAATCGGACGTGTCGATGTGAAAAACGTATGATTTGCTCAGAGATTGGATCTGGTCCGATTCCAAGTGGAATCGGCCCGTTTCCAGTTTGTCTTCGCAAGACCGTGTTTGGATCCGGTCCGTTTCCAGGTGGAATCGGTCCGGATCCACCTTCTGTAAAAATCCATCTTCGGAAGGCTTTGTTTGGATCCGGTCCGTAAGCTCCTGGATATCCTCCCAATTGCTGTATATGCTCTCATTCTCCGCAAGGAGAGATATCTCTAAAGGATCGACTTCCCGAAATGATCGAAGACGTCTTGAGTGATTGTTTGGATCCGGTCCGTTTCCAGGTGGAATCGGTCCGGATCCATCTTTTGTAAAGCTCCAATTTCGTCCTATCCTTCGTTCAATGCTCGCGTAAGCTCCTGGATATCCTCCCAATTGCTGTATATGCTCTCATTCTCCGCAAGGAGAGATATCTCTAAAGGATCGACTTCCCGAAATGATCGAAGACGTCTTGAGTGAGGATTTCATGCACATCGACATAGCATGCTGAATCGGTGGTGGATGGTTGCTTCATGTTGTGATCTAAGATGACCTCCACAGTCTCGTCACCTATCTTCATCGTAAGACGACCAGCACGAACACGAACCACCGCATCGGCCGTGTTTAAGAACGGTCGGCCTAGTATAATCGGTATCTTTGAGTCCTCGTCCATGTCTAAGACAACAAAATCAACGGAAACATAATAATCCCCGACTTTCAATGGGACGTCCTCGAGAATACCTGCAGGATACTTGACAGATCTATCCGCAAGCTGTAGTGCCATCCTCGTCGGCTTAAGATCTCCAATGTTGAGCTTCTTATATATAGACAATGGAAGCAAGCTCACACTGACACCTAAATCGCACAATGCACGGTCAATCTCAATGTTCCCGATTTGGCAAGGAATCGAGAAACTACCTGGATCCGATCTCTTCCGTGGCAACTCATGCTGTAGAATCGCAGCGCTCACCTCTGTGCTCAAGGATACCGTCTCCTTCCCAATCACCCTCTTCTTAGTCAAGATATCTTTCAAAAATTTTGCATAAGAAGGGATCTGGAGTATCGTCTCATAGAAAGGCATCTTAACCTCTAACTTCCGAAGCATATCAACAAATCTAGACAACTGTGTATCCTCAGCATTCTTCTTCAATCGAGAAGGGAAAGGAACGGGTGGTACATAAGGTGGAGGAGCTACATAAGGTGCTTCGGCTTCCTCTACATGCATCTTTGGTGTCTCGTGAGCTATGGCTTTCCCTTTCTCCTCGATGGTGTATCTAGAGATCACCCCTTTTTCTGTGGTCAAAGGGACTGTATCATACAGGTTCTCTCCACTTATAAGATGAATAGCATTGACATGCTCTCGTGAATCCGGCTCAGGCTTTCCCGGGAATGTACCCTGTGGTCTGGAGACATGCGATGCAAGCTGTGCAATCTGAGTATCGACAAGCTTCAGATGAGCTTCGACCCCATCTAATCTCCTCTCAAAATTGTCTTGCCTGACTTTTATGCTCTGTATCTCGGTCTTCAGCTCAGTGAATGATGTCTTCTGATCGAGCATTAGTTGGGCAAGCATCTCTTGATGTCTGCTTCATCGTTCTTCGCAGGTTGAGGCGCTCGATAACCTTGATTCTGCTGCCCGTATCCTGGATTCTGCTGTGCATATCCCTGATTCTGCCCCTGAAAACGTGACTGAGTAAAGCCCGGGGGATTTGAGGGATTCTCGAAACGCCCTGCTGCTGCGCATTCACTGCTCCGCTCGGGTTTCCGTAGGAGAAACCAGGATGGTTCCTAGAGGCGTTCGGGTTGTAGAGATTGGAAGGATTCTGGTATTGATTCCTTATTGTGTAGTTGACGTCCTCAACCGGTTCTTCCTCTGATGTGGCCTGATCAACCAGAAACATACCAGACTGGATTTTCTGTGGGTTAGATGTATTCTTGAGTCCCATGTGCTGTTTGATTGCTGATAGATCTGACATGACTGCCATTAAAGCAGCGGACTCGCCTTAATCTACCCGTCCGGTAGAGCGTCTGATGTTGTCTCCTGACATCCCTCTTGCTTTCGCCATCTTGGCGATCTGCATCTCTAGGGTGTCAAAGGGAATGTCGTATACACTCCCTCCACAAGCTGCGTCCATCCATGCTCTAGTATTGTCTCTCAGTCCGTGGATGAACGTGGAAAGCAACAGTCGCTTATCCATGCCGTGGCGTGGACAAAGGCGTTGATAGCCTTTGAATCTCTCCTATGCGTCGTATAGACTCTCATCACTCTCCTGAGTGAAGTTGTGTATGGCTCTCTGTGCAGCTCGGGTCTTCTCTGGGGAGTAGTATTTCGCCATGAATTGTTCCTCTAGCTCCTCCCATGTCGTAATCGAGTTTGGCTCAAGAGTGTAGAGCCAATCTCTTGCCCGATCCATCAGTGAAAAAGGAAAGGCCTCCAAGTATACATCCTCGATGGTCATTCCTCTGGCCTTCCTAACTGATCTGCACAACATCTTGAACTGAGTCAAGTGAGCAATGGGATCCTCTGTATGCCGTCATCTGAAACTCGCCTGACTGAACATCGTCATGCACTGTGGCGGTAGCTCAAAACTGTCTATGGGCGGTCTGTTGATGCATGATAGGAGTTAGGTGTGCTTCGGTGCAAGGGTAAGAACCCAAAGTCTCCTCTTCAACATAAGTAACTTCGCCCTCGGTATGCTGATCGTAGAGCGGATTCATGCGCTCTTGGTTCATCTGGTTCTGATTCTCTTGATACTCCTCGTCATGAACCGTACGGTCGTGTGAACTACTTGACCTCGACATAGCTTCTCTTCTCTGCTGAGTTCGGATGTCTCTCAAAGTACGCTCAATCTCCGGATCATAGATTAGGTCTTCTCTCCGAATAGAGCTCCTTGTTATGCACTACAACCCTGCAAACTGCAAAGAAAAAGAAGAACTCGAGACCAAGTGAATCCACAAAAAACCAAAGAAAAAAAAACAAAAAGAAAAAGAAAACAAGCGATGATCTAGAATCAACAAAGACCTAGAAATAGGCTAACCAGTCACCGGCAACGGCGCCAAAAATTTGGTACGTGTGTACCGAGTCTAGAATTTATACCCGATTCACAACTCACCGCAAGGATACGGATCGTCGTAACACGAGGTCGAACGCAAGGACCGGTAGCTAAATCTAAACCCTAATCGAAACTAAATCAAAGCAAGTAGAAGTGGAAGTGATGATGAAAATATGTGAAAAAAATGGAGAATAAGGAAATAATGCAATAAAAACGAGTAAACTATCAAGAACCGGTGACTACGGGTATCGGGATCGTATTCGTGTGTATGGGTATATGCTAAGCATGCGAGAATAACGATTATGACTTGTGTTCGGGAATCATCAAGCAACAAAGATAGAGAATTCACCTCTCGGTCTACTAACTCACTACCTACAGAGTAACTCGTCGATCTCTCGATCTATTCAAGTTAACCCTAGCTGCATGAAGAACGCTATCATCAACCCTAAATCGATTAAACCATATCTCTATGTGAATAATACGATCTATCCTATTGATTTTGATCTGAAACCAAACCCATATCTCTATATAGTTTAGAATCTAAGATAATTGACCAAGGGGTTAGCAAACATCAATCCAATAAAAGCGCAAATCAATAGAACCGAAACAAATCAAAACCGAAATCCAAGTTAGGGTTCAAACATACCCAAAACACAAACGAATCCCTAACCCATAGTCGTGGATCTACTCACGGTTCATAGAAAACAACAAAAAGCTCATAAAGAAATAGATAAAAGACAGGAAAGAAAGTCTCACGCAGATGTGTAGTCTCCACGATCGAATCTTCCTTATTCTTCCCGAAATCCCATGAACTTCTATTCTTCTCTCACCAAAAACTCTCCAAAAATCTGTATCTAGGTTATTTTATAACCATAGGGTGGCTTCCACGAGTCCTATTCTCATTAGGATGCTGAAAATCGCGAAACAGGATTTTTTACTGGATCCGGGCCGTTTCCAGGTGGATCAGGACCGGATCCAGATTCCTGGGCTGTCTTGATTCGGCCCGGATTCAGTTGGATCCGGCCCTGCACTGGCAGTTTTCTGGTCTTCACGAATTCGCTCATAACTTTCTGCTCCGATGTCGGATTTACGCGATTTTGGTGTCTACGCGATTGAAGTGCTCTTTCCAATGGACAGGTCTCGCATGATTTGGACTTCTGTAGATAAAGTTTTTGATGTCGCAACATGAGTACCTCATCCGGACTTCTCCTTTAACACTCCAACTAGCTCCTTTTCGAGTCCAATCATTTCTGAAACCTGTAACTCTGCAAAACTAGAGCACAACCGGGTTTTGTGTCCTAACACGCCTAGAATGCCAATGAATGCATGTGATTATCTATAAAACCTAGACAAACTCTCATCAAAATATAGAGAAGAATTGGAGTTATCACTTCTCCCTTAGCCAGCATCCTACTTCTTCTTAGTCCCTGCACATTTCCACAAATGTGTGAGGCACTTCCGATATCCAATACCCACGAAGATTTAGTACAGATGTTAGCTTCTATAACATGAATACCTGAGGCAGAAGCTTCATCAAGCTTCTTGTCCTTCAGATCCTCCATGTAAAGGTGACAATTACGCTTCCAGTGTCCAGACACTCCGCAGTAATGACAGTAACCCTTATCGGGCTTAGGCTTATGCGCAGGGGCAACTTTTGCCTTCTTCGCTGGCTTTTTCTTGGCTTTACCCCGCCGCTTCTTGCTGGAGATTTTCTCCACAGCAAGAATAGTCTTGGGCACCACGATATCCTGCTCAGCCGATTTCAGCATCCCATGCAATTCGGCTAAGTTCTTAGTCATCCCGTGCATATGGTACTACATCACGAACTGGTTATAGTCGTCGTGCAATGACATCAGGTTCAAGTCCACGACCATGTCTCCATCGAGCATCACTCCCATGCGCTCAAGTTCCTCAATATGAGCTCTTATGTTGAGGACGTGGGTGTTGACAGAGCTGCCTCTCGACATCTCTGTCTTCACCAGAGCTTTCAGCGTCTTGTACTTTTCAGTATGCGCTAGCTCCTAAAACATGGTCTTGAGCTGGTTGATCATATCAAACACGCTCTTTCC
>NW_010967304.1:390821-394904 GCF_000463585.1 Tarenaya hassleriana
GGTGGTAGAGCCCCTTCCAGGACGTACGACTTCTTATCGTGCTTGAGAACAATTCTCAAGTTCCGATACCAGTCTAAGAAGTTCGTCCCGGTCAACTTATCCTTCTCAAGGATAGATCACATTGTCAAACTCGGTACGCTACCGGTTGACGCCATGTCTTACAGAAAAAGACAAAACAGAACGAACAAAACAAAATGCAGATTCTATCAATGATCTACTACCAGGTAGTCCGTCATCAATCAACGACAACATAGATGCAAACACAAGCTATATTCCCATAAAGAATACTAACCCTACAATAATTTTCTATATGGGACTAAGATCCGTATTTCAATAAGAATGAGTTGTTACACTCAGTCTTACGCTATTTAGGTAGACATCTAATGTCAATCATATCCAATATGACTCTTAGATCCTTTATGAGACTATGATATCAAATATCATTGCATACTTGTCTCATCTGTACCATTAAGTCTCAAGTCAAACTTGACAACTTAACCTAAGGTAAACCATGTTCAAGCTTTGCCATGACCCGTGTTACGGATGATCGATGCCTTGACAGGCGCTCTAGTAATGGGAGGTTTTGTTGGTTTAGTGCTCTATGATGTACTGTTTATGAGCTTTCTTAGATACATTCGATGTATTGATACTTTCTATGGTTTTATGAGAGTATTTGATTCATTACATGTTCTTGCATACTAGATCTGTTATGAAATCCATGTATCATTATGAATGATACTAAACTCCCTAGTCTTGTGTCATTATTGGAATGATGACATAATAAGACTAGTATGATGTGTGATTGATGATCATAGCGATGATCATAGGTATTGGATACGATCACTGTCATAGATATTCGTTGAAGAACAGAATACTGGATTGACCCGCATGAGATTGTCACATGGACTAGCGTCATGACTTGAATCTCATATGGCGGTTCCATGATTGGATCCTAAGACCTGAGATATCTACGGAATCCAACATGAGGAGTTGCGTGCTTTGAATACGTCAAACGTCCTGCGTAACAGGAGGACTATAAAGGCGTGTATCAGGTACGAAACGAATCATGTGCTGGATTGTAGATAGTCAAGACGAGATTTGTACCTCTCGTAAAAGAGAGAGATATCGCTGGGCCCCTCGTGTGAACGAGACTGTAGAAATGTGTGGCCGCACTATAGACGAACGTCGTCTATTTCAGACAGTCAAACTCAGTGAACGAGAAAGCAGTCGAATCAGATAAGGTGGCTTGGCTTGTCCATGCCTTATGTTCGACATAAGATATCGTGATACAAAAGGATCATCAAACGGAATCATCGTTGGCGTTCGTAGGATCACGAACAAACTCTATTCGAGATAGGTAGTCATAGTGTCTTCTAGAGACCGCCTATGACTTGTATTACCGGAATGGAGATTCCGCGTTTTACTGCTATTCCGGATGAGCCTACAGGGTCACACACAATAGGGATGGACAAGTACGTGTGCTAAATTATCCCGATTAGGAATCCTAATTGGATTGAGATTCCTAATTGGAATAGGAATCCTAATGGGATTAGGAATCCTATTATGTATAGGAATCCTAATGAGATTAGAATTCTATTACATCTAGGAAACCTAATGAGATTAGAATTCTAATAGGCGGCTTCAGTTTTTCCGAAATTAAACCAGATTAGGGTTAAATCACTTTATAAAAGGGAGATTAAAAACCCTAATAAGGTGAGCCGACTTTAGAACACTTTTAGCAGTTTTTGGTGAGATCCAAAAGGTTGAGAGTGTGATCAAAGTCCGTTTTTCTCGAAGCACAAATCGAATAGCGGATTCGAGTCCTAGCAGACAAGTTCCAAGCGTTGGAATCCATCCCGAAGTGTGGATACGTGTAGAGGGCGAGGTAATTTCCTGCCTTTCGTGATCAGACGTGTTCTTCAATTGATACAGGCCCCGGATCGATTGAGATAAGCGTTCTAACGTTTCTATGATTCAACAGTAGCATGGTTCTAGGGTTTCATTAAAAATTTTGTTTTATATCCGCTGCGCAAACCCTAGAATCGATCTCTTAGGAATAGGATTCGCTCTAGAGATCCCAGGAAACCCAACAGTGGTATCAGAGCCTGGTTGCTCTGTTTTGATTTCGTAGAACCCGATCACGCACGTTTTAGGATTTGAATTGTTTGAATCCATGTTTGCTTTGATATCTATGCATGTTTGATGATTGAATCTAGTGTAGATTGCATGTTTCATGTTGCATAGAGTGCAGGAGTTCGAATTTTGGGTTCACAGGAGATTTCGGATCAGTTTCGGATCTGATCGGGGCCGAGAACACGGTAGAACGTGATCTGATCACGTTCATGAACCCTAGACCGTCCGTCCTACGTAAGCCAGACCGGACGGTCTGGGGTGGCAGACTGGAGCTACGGAACAGGAGGTTGAACATCGAATTGCAGGTCTGGACCGGACGGTCTGAGTGTCAGAACGTCCGTTCCAGATGCTGAGGCAAAACCGTCCCGTTCTGTGGCTGGACCGGTCGTTCTGCGAAGTGCGGACCGTCCGTTCTGTCTCGCAGACCGTCCGTTCCATGGCTTAGAGCGGACCGTCCGTTCTACAGTCGTGGACTGTCCGTTCTGTCCCTAGCAGAACGTCTGTTCTGCTTGGCTACTGAGAGGAACGTCCGTTCTGGCTTTTGAAGTCGAGACTGAACGTTCTGCCATCCTGGAACGTCCGTTATATCTTTAGAACGGACGGTCCGAGGTCCAGATTCTGAAATTTTTCGTTTTCAAGGTTCGATTACGCAAGTGTTGCTTATTCTGATCAACTGTAACTCAAATAGACATGATTTATTTTTATGGATGGCCCATAGTGAACGAATGCATGTAACTTAATCAAGATATTGGATATGCTTGATTGAGTGGGAGCTCCGGGATTGGGATTACATAATCGAATGGATGGTCTATTCGGATTATGAAAAATCGTTGCACAGAAACCGGTTAGATCTAGAAGCTCTATCAGTAAAGCACTTGTCAAGGCCTCGATCGTACGTGTCATGGACCATGTCAAAGCTGGGTGTGCCGTATTATCTTGGTGAGGCAAGATGGAGAAATGGTGGTTCTCATAGCTTGAAAGTAGATGCTTGATCTAGGTGCGGTTTCGAAAATCCCTTATTTATGTAATGCTAAGTGTGTACCTCCCATTACTAGAGCGCCTGTCAAGACATCGATCGTCCGTAACACGGGTCATGCCAAAGCTGAGCGTGCCGGATTATCTTTGTGAGGCAGGGTAGGAAATCGTGGTTCCTACAGCTTAAATATGGTTTATCTTGGGTTAAGTTGTCAAGTTTTGACTTGAGACTTAATGGTACAGATGAGACAAGCATGCAATGATATTCGATATCATAGTCTCATAAAGGATCTAAGAATCACATTGGATGTGATTGACATTAGATGTCTACCTAAATAGCATAAGACTGAGTGTAAAAACTTGTTCTTATGTGAAATACGGATCTTAGTCCCATATAGAAATTTATTGTAGGGTTATTTTTCTTTATGGGAATATAGCTCATCTTTGCATCTGTGTTGTCGTTGTTTGATGATGGACTAGCTGGTAGTGGATCATTGATAGAATCTGCATTTGTTTTATTCGTTCTATTTTTGTTTCTTTTGTAGGACATGACGTCAACCGGTAGCGTACCGAGTTTGACGATGCGATCTATCCTTGAGAAGGATAAATTGACCGTTTGAGGAGCTAACGCGTATTGAAAAGTACAAGACGCTGAAAGCTCCGGTGAAGACGGAGATGCCGAGAGGTAGCTCTGTCAATACCCACGTCCTCAACATGAGAGCTCACGTTGAAGAACTTGAGCGTATGGGAGTGAACCTCGATGGTGACTTGGTTGCGGACTTGATCCTGATGTCATTACCCGAGGACTATAACCAGTTCGTGATGCAGTACCATATGCACGGGATGACTAAGAGCTTAGCCGAACTGCATAGGATGCTGAAATCGGCCGAGCAGGATATCGTGGTGCCCAAGACTGTGCTTGCTGTTGAGAATAACTCCAGCAAGAAGCGGCGGGGTAAAGCAAAAAAGAAGGCG
>NW_010967304.1:395547-396204 GCF_000463585.1 Tarenaya hassleriana
TGTTTACTATGGTAATGGTTATCTAGTTAATGGTTTGTACGTCTTGAATGATCAGCCTTCGAACTCAACTTCATCCATCTATAGCGTGAGTACTAAACGGTTTAAGCCGAACGACTTAAACCCGACCTTCCTCAGGCATTGTCATTTTGGCCATATAAACGAGAAGCGCATTCAGAAGCTTCATTCTGAAGGTCTTCTGGATTCATTTGACTTTGAGTCTCTTGAATCTTGCGATTCTTGTTTGATGGGCAAGATGACAAAGCATCCTTTCAAAGGGAAAGGACAGAGAGCGACTAAGTTATTGGCTCTTATACATAGTGATGTATGCGGACCAATGAGCTGTCCAGCTAGAAGAGGTTATCTGTATTTCGTTACGTTCACTGATGATTTCAATCGATACGGTTATGTCTATTTGATGAGACATAAGTCTGAAAAACTTGAAATGTTCAAGGCTTTCAGAAACGAAGTACAGAACCAGCTTGACAAGACGATCAGGACACTCCGATCCGATCGCGGTGGCGAGTATATGAGCCAAGAGTTCACTATCTGGTTGATTGTGGTATTGGAAGACGAGCTCGCTGTAAGAGGTTACACCGATGCTAGTTTCCAGTCAGACCCGGATGACTACAGATCGCAGTCTGGCTATGTTTTCTGCTT
>NW_010967304.1:397815-398258 GCF_000463585.1 Tarenaya hassleriana
ACGACACTTGATGAGCGAGAACGCATGGATCGGATTCCATATGCTTCGGCAGTTGGATCCATCATGTATGCCATGCTTTGTACTCGACCGGATGTATCCTACGCGTTGAGCATTACGAGTAGATACAAGTCAAATCTAGGTGAGTCGCACTGGATCGCCGTCAAGAACATCCTGAAGTACTTGAGAAGGACTAAGGATGTATTCTTGGTATACGGTGGGTCGGAAGACGAGCTCGCTGTAAGAGGTTACACCGATGCTAGTTTCCAGTCAGACCCGGATGACTACAGATCGCAGTCTGGCTATGTTTTCTGCTTGAACGGAGGCACTGTTAACTGGAAGAATTCCAAGCAGGCGACCGTTACAGATTCTACTACAGAAGCTGAGTATATTGCAGCGTCGGACGCAGCAAAGGAAGCTGTTTAGATCAGGAAGTTTGTTGGAGA
>NW_010967304.1:398430-398957 GCF_000463585.1 Tarenaya hassleriana
CGATGCAATCACATACTCAGACGATTTCACCTTATCAGGGAGATTATAGACAGAGGAGACGTGCACATTTGTAGAGTGTCGACAGATGACAACATTGCTGATCCGTTGACGAAGCCTCTCCTTTCGTCGAAGCATGAGGGTCATGTTAAGGATATGGGCATTAGATGTTTAGCAGTTCATGATTGATCCGTTGACGAAGCCTCTCCTTTCGTCGAAGCATGAGGGTCATGTTAAGGATATGGGCATTAGATGTTTAGCAGTTCATGATTAGAGCAAGTGGGAGATTGTTGGTTTAGTGCTCTATGATGTACTGATTATGAGCTTTGTTCAGATACATTCGATGTATTGATACCTTTTTATGAGAGTATTTTATTCATTACACGTTCTTGCATGCTAGATCTGTTATGAAAATCCATGTATCATTATGAATGATACTAAACTCCCTAGTCTTGTGTCATTGTGGGAATGATGACATAATAAGACTAGTATGATGTGTGATTGATGATCATATAGATGATCATAGGTAT
>NW_010967304.1:399159-403368 GCF_000463585.1 Tarenaya hassleriana
GTATATCAGGTACGAAACGAATCATGTACTGGATTGTAGATAGTCAAGACGGGATTTGTACCTCTCGTAAAAGAGAGAGATATCGTTGGGCCCCTCGTGTGAGCGAGACTGTAGAAATGTGTGGCCGCACTATTAGACGAACGTCGTCTATTTCAGACAGTCGAACTCAGTGAACGAGAAAACAGTCGGATCAGATAAGGTGGCTTGTCCATGCCTTATGTTCGACATATGATATCATGATACAAAAGGATCATCAACCGGAATCATCTCTGGCGTTCGTAAAGATCACGAACAAACTCTATTCGAGATAGGTAGTCATAGTGTCTTGCTAGAGACCGCCTATGACTTGTATATCCGAAATAGAGATTTCGGGTTATACTACTATATCGAATGAGCCTACAGGGTCACACACGCAGGGAAAGACAAAACGCACGAGAAAACGACGGAAAAACCAAGACGGAAGAGTCTGGAACGGACGGACCAGAAGTCCAGAACGGACGGTCCGCCGTGCCAGACCCGACGGTCCAGAACGGACCGTCCGTTCTGGATGGTTCAGACCGTCCGTTCCATGGCTGAGAGGGGACCGTCCGGCGGTCCACGTGCATTTCTGGACCGTCCGTTCCGGGCTTCAGTTTTTCCGAAATTAAACCGGATTAGGGTTAAATCACTTTATAAAAGGGAGATTAAAAACCCTAATAAGGTGAGCCGACTTTAGAACACTTTTAGCAGTTTTTGGTGAGATCCAAAAGGTTGAGAGTGTGATCAAAGTCCGTTTTTCTCGAAGCACAAATCGAATAGCGGATTCGAGTCCTAGCAGACAAGTTCCAAGCGTTGGAATCCATCCCGAAGTGTGGATACGTGTAGAGGGCGAGGTATTCTTCCCGCCTTTCGTGATCAGACATGTTCTTCGATTGAGGTAAGCATTCTAACGTTTCTACGATTCAATAGCAGCATGGTTCTAGGGTTCTATAAAATTTTTGTTTTACTTCCGCTGCGCAAACCCTAGAATCGGTCTCTTAGGAATAGGATTCGCTCTAGAGATCCTAGGAAACCCAACAACATGCTTAGCATTACATAAATAAGGGATTTTCGAAACCACACCTAGATCAAGCTTCTACTTTCAAGCTATGAGAACCACCATTTCTCCATCTTGCCTCACCAAGATAGCACGGCACACCCACCTTTGGCATGACCCATGACACGTACGATCGAGGCCTTGACAAGTGCTTTACTTATAGAGCTCCTAGATCTAACCGGTTTCTTATGCAACGATTGTACATAATCCGAATAGACCTTTCATTCGATTATGTAATCTCAATCCCGAAGCTCCCACTCAATCAAGCATATCTAATATCTTGATTAAGTTGTATGCATTCATTCACTATGGACCATCGAAACGAATGAATCATGCTATTTGAGTTACAGTTGATCAGATTAAGCAACGATTGCACAATCGGACTTAGAAAACGAAAAATTTTGGAATCTGTACTTCGGACCGTCCCTTCTAGATGTAAAACGGACGTTCCATGCTGTTACCAAGCAGAACGGATGGTCTGCAGTGGGCGGAACGGACGGTCCAGTTCAGACCTTCCGTTCCGAGCCACTCAGTACGTCACCCCTGGATCGTCCGGTTTGGCATACACAGAACGGACGGTCTAGGGTAGGTCTACGTGATCAGATCATGTTTTCCCGCTTCTCATCCCCGATCAGACCCGAAACACATCCGAATTCATCTGTAGACCCAAAATTCGAACCCCTGCACTCTATGCAACATGAAACATGCAATCTACCGTAGATTCAATCATCAAACATGCATAGACATCAAAGCAAACATGGATTCAAACAATTCAAATCCTAAAACATGCGTGATCGGGTTCTACGAAAAACATACAGAGCAACCAGGCTCTGATACCACTGTTAGGTTTCCTGGGATCTCTGCAAATCCTATTCCTAAGAGATCGATTCTAAGGTTTGCGCAGCGGATATAAAACAGAAATTTTGAAGAAACCCTAGAACCATGCATGCATGCTTACGTAGAAACGTTAGAACGCTTACCTCAATCGATCCGGGGCCTGTTTCAATTGATCCGTTCGTCCGATCACTAAAGGGAGGAAGATTACCTCGCCCTCTACACGTATCCACACCTCGGGATGGATTCCAACGATTGGAACTTGTCTGCTAGGACCCGAATCTTCTATTCGGTTTTGTGCTTCGAGAAATGAGACTTCGATCACCTTTCAACTCTTGGATCTTACCAAAAAGTCTGTAGAACAGTTCGAAAGTCGGCTCAAGAAGTCTCTTCCTTAATTAGGTTTTAATCTCCTTCTTATAAGGTGATTTAACCCTAATTTCGGTCTAATTTTTGAAAACCCGAAAGCCGGAACAGACGGTCCAGAAATGCACATGGACCATCCGTTCCAGCTCTGTTGAACGGACTGTCTGTCTACGTGGACCGTCCGTTCCGGACAAGCCAGAATGGACGGTCTGCCTTCTGTGGACCATCGAGTCTGGACCTGGCGGACCGTCGGGTTTGGCCCTTTCGGTCCGTCTGTTCCAGCCCCTTCCTCTCGGTTTTTCGTCGTTTTCTCTTGCGTTTTGTCCTTCCCTGCGTGTATGACCCTGTAGGCTCATTCGATATAGCAGTATAACCCGAAACCTCTATTTCGGATATACAAGTCATAGGCGGTCTCTAGTAAGACACTATGACTACCTATCTCGAATAGAATTTGTTTGTGATCTTACGAACGCCAGTGATGATTCCGGCTGATAATCCTTTT
The DNA here is from genome assembly GCF_000463585.1 of Tarenaya hassleriana. NCBI lineage: Eukaryota > Viridiplantae > Streptophyta > Magnoliopsida > Brassicales > Cleomaceae > Tarenaya > Tarenaya hassleriana. Next base: position 401,937 of record NW_010967304.1, read on the forward strand.
GCATCGCGATATCATATGTCGAACATAATGTATGGACGAGCCACCTTATCTGATTCGACTGCTTTCTCGTTCACTGAATTAGACTGTCTAAAATAGACGACGTTCGTCTATAGTGGGTCCACACATTTCTATAGTCTCGCTCACACGAGGGGCCCAGCGATATCTCTCTCTTTTACAAGAGGTGCAAATCCCGTCTTGACTATTTACAATCCAGTACATGATTCGTGTCGTACATGATACACGCCTTTATAGTTCTCCTGTTACGCAGAACGTTTGACGTATTCAAAGCACGCAACTCCTCATGTTGGATTCCGTAGATATCTCAGATCTTAGGATCCAATCATGGAACCACCATATGAGATTCAAGTCATGACGCTAGTCCTGTTGGTTGTGATGCTCTAGGATGATTCGTGATATGAAATTTTGACTTTGTATTGATTCATTGATTTATGAATGCATTACTTTTCCCGTTATATGATTAGCATGTTTGTTATATTACGGTAAATATCCTTGAATCATTGCAGATGATTCTAAATTCCCTGGTCAGTTATCATTGTGGGAACAATGATGAATTAAGACCAGCATGATGTGTGATAGATGATTATGATCATATGCATTAGATGCAAATCACAATCATGGGTTCTCGTTTGGAACGAGTTACTGGATGACCCGCATGAGATTGTCACATGGACACGAGTCATGACTTGAATCTCATACAGCGGTTCGTTCTTGGATCCTCAGACCTGAGATGTCTAGAGTATCTGATATGAGGAGTGACGTGTCTTGACTGCGTCAAACGTCGTCTTTAACCGGATGATCATAACGGCGTTGCTCAGATACGTTCACCAATCATATGCAGATAGTAGACATGCAATACGGGACTTGTCACCTCCTACGCAGGAGAGATGTCGCTGGGCCCCTCGTGGAAATCGGACTGTGAAAATGCGTGGCCACGCTATAGATGAATGTACATCTATTTTATCAGTCGGTTTGCCTAGACGAGTAAGCGGTTGAACTTGAAGGGTGGCTCATACCATGCCCTTGTTCAACATACGACATCGTGAGACAAAGGATCAGAACTCGAACTATTGCTGGCTTTGTTAGATCACCTCTAACTCTATTCTAGGTGGGTGGTCATGGCGTCTTGCTAGAGACTAACCATGACTTGTGGTTCGGGAAAGGTTTCCGAAGCCACTGCCACTTCGAATGGGCCTACAGGGTCACACACCATTAGGGATGGATCACACGTGAAGAGAACAACGCGAGAAAAGAGCGACGAAGCGATCTGGAAGAGTTCCGCTGAGGAACGTTCGTTCCGCTGAGGAACGGACGGACCGTTCCGCAAGTGCCAGACCGTCCGTTCCAGGTCTGGAACGGACGGTCCAGGCGTCAAGAACGTCCGTTCTACGTTATAAAACGGACCGTCCGTTCT
>NW_010967304.1:409814-418355 GCF_000463585.1 Tarenaya hassleriana
TAAACAAGTTTGTTTCAAAGATTTTAGTGTCTGGGCACAAGAGAAGAAAAAGGAACGTCTTGTGCTTTCATATGTTTGATCGTCATCTACACTTGTCAATATATACAAGTATGAACAAACGGCTAATACAAGATTTGGTATGTACAGAATCAGCAAGTAAATCTGTCGCATATATTGCTGAATATTATAAAGCTAAATTTACTTGTTTCCTTCTTCGTGTTGAATCTTCTGCATTGTATACTTTCCATTTGTGTTTGCTGAGTTGTCTTCTTCTAGAAACGTCGAGTTGTCTTCGTTCCTGAGTGCATCTGATGTCTCATAGTTAGAGACATACTCATTGACATCCACAGATATCATATCATCCACGACCTAGTCCGGACGGTCCGACTTTCGGGCAGATTTCCTATTTCGTGTTTTAAGGGTTTTGGGCAATTCTAATTAATGGGTGAGCCGCCACAAACCCTAGAGTAAGAACCTCAGACGTCCTAGATTCTAATGAGAGCTTAGAGAAGCTTGATTTTGAGATATAGAGATTGGAATATCGATTCCAAGTCAAGGACATCGGTTTTCTCTTCACAAATCCTAGCAGATACGTTCCAAAGCGTTGGAATTCATCCCGCCGGTGTGGATACGTGTAGAGGAGTTGTGCTTTCAACTCTCGGTGATTAAAACAGGCCCTGGATCGATTGATACTTCCAGATCTTGAAAGAACGAGGTAAGTATTCGAATCCCACGGCGATATACACGATTGTTCGGGTTATTGCACAATTGGTTTTGTGTGACGTTTGGCTAGGTTTAGATCTTTCCTTCCGCTGCGTGAAACCTAGAATCCAAACCCTAGATCGATGAGATCGCATGCTAGGAACCCGAAGGGAACCCAACAAGTCCATGTGACAATCTCATGCGGGTCAATCCAGTATTCCGTTCTCCAACGAATACCTATGATTGTGATCGTATCCAATACCTCTGATCATCTATATGATCATCAGTCACACATCATACTAGTCTTGGTATATCATTATTCCCACAATGATATACGACTAGGGAGTTTAGTATTGTTCATAACAATACATGGATTTCATAACATATTAAAGTATGCACAATACGTAATGAATCAAACACTCATCCATAAAAACATAGAAAGTGTCAATACATCATATGTATCTAAATAAAGCTCGCATAACAGTACATCATAGAGCACTAAACCAACACGACACTCGGTCTTGGATTGATGCGGCATGTGGAGGTGACATTTATGACATCCCTTTCCAAGAGTTGGAAGCGACAATAGCATAACTGGCCAAAGGACGCATCCATACGTCCAACGAGTTCAGTAGGAGAAGCTCGGTGAAAGGTGATGTGGGAGATAAGGTGGCTCTTAAGGCGGTGCTAGCCGACCTTGTCGAGATAAAGGTCCAACTAGCCAATGCCAAACAAGTAGTTGCGGTGGAAGATCACAATTTAGCACAAGTTCAACCGGGTATGTACATGGTTGATCAAGAAGCGGAAGAAGCCAACTATGTTGACCCGAACCAATACACTCATCCGTCCAACCTATACAACCCGGGATTGAGGAATCACCCTAATTTCTCCAACAAGAACACATCAAATGCGCTAAATCCTCAACCCGCCTTCCAACAGAACAACCAAGGACTGTTGTGATTTCCTAGGATCTCATGAGCGAATCCTATTCCTAAGAGATCGGTTCTAGGGTTTGCGCAGCGGATATAAAACAAAAATTTGAACCCTAGAACCATGCATGCATGCTTACGTAGAAACGTTAGAACGCTTACCTCAATCGACCCGGGGCCTGTTTCAATTGATCCGTTCGTCCGATCACTAAAGGGAGGAAGATTACATCGCCCTCTACACGTATCCACACCTCGGGATGGATTCCAACGATTGAAACTTGTCTGCTAGGACCGGAATCTGCTAGTCGGTATATCGCTTCGAGAAAACGAGACATAGAACTCCTTGAACTCTATGGATCTCACCAAAAGCTCTCAAAGTTCTGCCAAGGACGGCTCTCCAAATCTCTTCATTTTAATTAGGGTTTTAATCTCCTTCTTATAAGGTGATTTAACCCTAATTTCGGTCTAATTTTCGAAAATCCGAGAACCGGAACGGACGGTCTAGAAATGCACGTGGACCGTCCGTTCCAGCAAGCCAGAACGGACGGTCTGCCTACGTGGACCTGGACTTGGCGGACCGTCGGGTCTGGCCCTTTCGGTCCGTCCGTTCCATCCCCTCCCGTCTCGGTTTTTCGGTCATTTTCTTGTGCGTTTTGTCATTCCCTACGTGTGTGACCCTGTAGGCTCATTTGATATAGCAGTATAACCCGAAATCTCTATTCCGGATATACATGTCATAGGCGGTCTCTAGCAAGACATTATGACTACCTATCTCGAATAGAGTTTGTTCTTACGAACGCCAGTGATGATTCCGGCTGATGATCCTTTTGCATCGCGATATCATAGACGAGCCACCTTATCTGATTCGACTACTTTCTCGTTCACTGAGTTTGACTGTCTGAAATAGACGACGCTCGTCTATAGTGCGGCCACACATTTCTACAGTCTCACTAACACGAGGGGCCCAGCGATATCTCTTTCTTTTACAAGAGGTGCAAATCCCGTCTTGACTATCTACAATCCAGTACATGATTCGTGTCGTACATGATACACACCTTTATAGTTCTCCTGTTACGCAGAACGTTTGACGTATTCAAAGCACGCAACTCCTCTGTCGGATTCCGTAGATATCTCAGGTCTTAGGATCCAATCATGGAACCGCCATATGAGATTCAAGTCATGACGCTAGTCCATCTGACAATCTCATGCGGGTCAATCCAGTATTCTGTTCTCCAACGAATACCTATGATTGTGATCGTATCCAATACCTATGATCATTTATATGATCATCAATCACATATCATACTAGTCTCGATATATCATTATTTCCACAATGATATACGACTAGGGAGTTTAGTATTGTTCATAACAATACATGGATTTCATAACATATTAAAGCATGCACAATACGCAATGAATCAAACACTCATCCATAAAACCATAGAAAGCGTCAATACATCAAATGTATCCTAGTAAAGCTCGCAAACAGTACATCATAGAGCACTAAACCAACAAGGACCTCCGGGCTTTCAGCCGAAGTATCAACAACAAGACCAACTATAGACAGCAGCAAGCGCAACCTAAGGAGCAAGACCCGGACATCAAGGATATGCTATTTCAAATTCTCCAAGGTAAACAATCACAAGGAGTATCTATTGGGAGCATTGAAAATGAGTAAGTTGCATTCAAGAAACAATTGGAAGGATGCTTAATTCCCTGAAAAAAAAATAAGCGATCAAGAATGCAATGCTAGCTAGTTGAAAATCTTGGACAATCAAGTAGCTCAATTCGCATCTTCCTCCTCATCAAGACAGCAAGGCATGCTTCCCGGTAAGAACGAGATGAATCCTCGGGAACACATCAATGTAGTGGAGCTAATAAGGAGTGGGAAACAACTTCCGGAGACTACCCCTCCGATGGTTGAAAAGGCATCACCTCCAAGGCTAACAAGAGAGGAAAAGGAAAATTTGTAGAGGAAGACACTCCTAAGATGCAACAATAGGAGAAAGAACCAATCTACATTCCTCCTCCGCCTAAGGTACCTCCGATACCCTTTCCTTCTCGTTTAAAGAAATTCAATGAGGACAGCCAATTTGGAAAGTTTGCGGAAATGCTGAAGAAGATGGAGATTACAATGCCTTTCCATGAGGCAATTCTTCAAATGCCCTCATATGCGAAGTTCCTCAAGGATATTTTAACGAAGAAGCGGGTAATTGAAAACGAGACCGTAGCATTGAGCACCGAGATTAGTGCAGCCATCACCAAGCATGAACTGCCCCCAAAGATGTCTGATCCGGGGAGTTTCTCTATACCATGCAAGTTGGGAAACATTGAGATTGATAGGGCGCTATGTGATCTTGGAGCTAGCGTGTGTTTGATGTCGTTGTCTATTTACAAGAAGTTGAACATAGGCGACTTGAAGCCCACGAGGATGGCCTTGCAACTAGCGGACCGATCCATAAAATATCCAGCAGGCATTCTAGAAGACATACCCCTCAAGATTGGCGGATTCTATGTGCCAGTGGATTTTGTGGTTTTAGACATTGATGAAGACTCCAAAGTCCCGATCATATTAGGCCGACCATTTTTTAGCACAGCAGATGTCGTGATTCACGTCCGAGCTGGAAGATTAACACTGAAGATTGGAGATGAAACCGTTGAATTCACGCTCGACCAGAACTTGAAGCAACCATCGACCAATGATACGTTATGTTATGCGGATATACTTGAAGCAATGGCGGAAGAAGTGATTGGAGAATTCCGCAAGGTGGATCCACTAGAAGTGTCACTTATGGCTGTGGGAGCAAGTTTATATAGCAATTGGGAAGAGATCGAGAAGATAAGACGGGCGTTAGATGATCGAGAGGATGAAAATGGAGTTTCTGCAGTATTTCAGGCGACCCGTCTGAAAAGTCTAAGCAAAATCGATTCTCCTACAGTAGAAGTGGGCGACCCACCCGAAGAATGGGCGACCCGCCCGTTTGCGTCTGAAATAAAAAATTCATGCCCAGAAGCCATCTTTTCGGCCACTCAAGCCATCCTTGACGCACCTCAAACCCCAAGAGGAGATACACATTCAGATTGGGACCTCTACCTCAAGGGCTAAGGTATATCTTTCTCGGAGCAAATTCTACTTACCCCGTTATCATTAATGATGCATTAGAGGAGGGTCAAGTAGAAAAGCTCATCGTGTTTCTTAGGCAATACAGGGAAGTCCTAGGATACACTCTAGGAGACATCAAGGGTCTTAGTCCCTCTCTTTGCATGCATCGCATACATTTAGAGGATGACACAGAATCATCGATTGAGCATCAACGTAGGCTAAACCCGAACATGAAAGAAGTAGTCAAGAAAGAAGTTTTGAAATTGTTAGACGCGGGTAACATCTACCCGATATCGGATAGTTCTTGGGTTAGCCCGGTGCAAGTCGTACCTAAGAAGGGAGGAATCACGGTCGTTCCAAATGAGAACAATGAACTTATACCGACTAGAACTGTTATGGGATGGAGAATGTGCATTGATTATCAAAAACTGAACACAAACACCTGTAAGGATCATTTCCCCCTACCATTCATTGATCAAATGCTAGAAAGACTTGCGATGCATTCTTACTTTTGTTTTCTCGATGGTTACTCCGGTTTTTTCCAAATACCTATCCACCCAAGTGACCAAGAGAAAACGATATTCACATGCCCTTACGACACTTTCACATATAGACGCATGTCATTTGGATTATGCAATGCACCCGCAACCTTTCAAAAATGCATGATGGCTATTTTCTCTGATGTCATCGATGTCATCAAATAGACGCATGCCATTTGGAGGTGTTCATGGATGATTTTTCTGTCCATGGACCCTCCTTTGATGCATGTTTAACCAATCTTCATCGAGTGTTAGACAGGTGTCTTAAGGCGAATTTGGTTTTGAATTGGGAGAAATGCCACTTCATGGTGCAAGAAGGCATTGTACTTGGTCATCGAATTTCGGATAAGGGGATAGAAGTGGATAGGGCGAAGGTAGAAGTAATCGAGAAGTTGCCACCACCGACCAACGTCAAAGGGATACGGAGCTTCTTGGGTCACACCGGATTTTATAGGAGATTTATCAAGGATTTCTCAAAGATAGCGAGACCTTTGGCTGCGCTTTTGGGCAAGGACATCCCATTTGATTTCAATGAGGAGTGCCACAAGGCATTCGGAATATTGAAGAAGGCATTAGTATCACCGCCAATTATCCAGCCCCCGGATTGGAGCGTTGCTTTTGAATTAATGTGCGATGCTAGCAACTTTGCAGTCGAAGCCGTTTTGGGACAAAAGAAAGATGGGAAGCATTACGCCATATACTATGCAAGTCGGACGCTCGATGATGCTCAAATGAATTATTCCACCACGGAGAAAGAGCTCCTTGCTGTAGTATTTGCTTTCAAAAAGTTTAGATCGTATTTGGTGGGCTCTAAAGTCATCGTCTACACGGATCATGCCGCATTGAGGTATTTGCTTACGAAGAAGGATGCTAAACCCAGATTGATTCGATGGGTGCTGCTTTTACAAGAGTTTGATTTAGAAATCCACGATAGGAGATTAACGGAAAATACCGTGGCGGATCACCTATCGAGATTGGAGATACCCGGAGCCATACCAATTAATGATTCATTAAGGGAGGAGCAAATCTTATCGCTGGAAATCAAGGACGTGACCCCTTGGTATGCAGATTTCGTCAACTACTTGGTTGCCAAGGTGATACCCCCGGAGTTGAGCTATAACGGGAAGAAGAAATTCTTCCATGATGTGAGAGACTACTTTTGGGATGAGCCCTTCTTGTTCAAGAGGGGCAAAGATGGACTATTTCGGAGATGTATCCCGGAGGAGGAAGTGCAGCAAGTCATACATCACTGCCATGCCTCGGATTATGCAGGCCATTTCGCCTCGACTAAGACCGCAGCAAAGATCCTACAAGCGGGCTTCTATTGGCCGACATTGTTCATGGAGGTCCACACTTTTGTGAGCTCATGCGATGCGTGTCAAAGGACCGCCAACATCTCGCGGAGGAATGAAGCGCCACAAAATTACATCTTGGAGGTGGAACCCTTCGATGTTTGGGGAATAGATTTTATGGGACCATTCCCATCGTCTTGCGGAAATTTATACATTCTTGTGGCAGTTGACTACGTGACGAAATGGGTAGAAGTGTTTGCTAGTCCGAAAAATGATTCAAGCACCGTGTCACGGATGTTCAAGAGGATTATATTTCCTCGGTTCGGAGTCCCAAGAGTGGTGATAAGCGATGGAGGGGCACACTTTGTCAATAGAGTGATTCAGAGCATATTGACCAAATATGGTGTTCACCATAGAGTAGCCACCCCATACCATTCCCAAACGAGTGGCCAAGTGGAAGTATCTTCTGATAACTTCTATTTTTCTCTATATTTTGATAAGAGTTTGTCTAGGTTTTACGGGATAATCACATGCATTCATAGACATTCTAGGCGTGCTAGGACACAAAAACCCGGTTGTGCTTTAGTTTTGCAGATTATAGGTTTCGAAGATGATTGGACTCGAAAAGGAGCCATTTGGAGCGTTAAAGGAGAAGTCCGGATGAGGTACTCATGTTGCGACATCAATAACTTTCTCTACAGAAGTCCAAATCATGATAGACTTGTACCATTGGAAAGAGCACTTCAAGAGCTTCGCGTAGACACAAAAATCAAGTAAATCCGACACCGGAGCAGACGATGCACCAGCTGGTTCTGTACTTCGTTTCTGAAAGCCTTGAACATTTCAAGTGTTTCAGACTTATGTCTCATCAAATAGACATAATCGTATCGACTGAAATCATCAATGAACGTAACGAAATAGAGATAACCTCCTCTAGCTGGATAACTCATTGGTCCGCATACATCACTATGTATGAGAGCCAATAACTCCGTCGCTCTCTGTCCTTTTCCCTTGAAAGGATGCTTTGTCATCTTGCCCATCAAACAAGAATCGCAAGATTCAAGAGACTCAAAGTCAAATGAATCCAGAAGACCTTCATGATGAAGCTTCTGAATGCGTTTCTCGTTTATATGGCCTAGACGACAATGCCAGAGGAAGGTCGGGTTTAAGTCGTTCGGCTTAAACCGTTTAGTACTCACGTTATAGATGGATGAAGTTGAGTTCGAAGGCTGATCATTCAAGACGTATAAACCATTAACTAGATAACCATTACCATAGTAAATACTGTCTCGATAAATCATAAAACTCGAGTTCTCAATCACAAATCGAAAACCATCCAAATCCAGACAAGAAATAGAAATAATGTTTCTGCTAATCGCAGGAACATAATAACAATTACTTAATTCTAAAACAAGTCCAGAAGGAAGATGCAAATCATAAACGCCAACACACAATGCAGCAACTCTTACTCCATTTCCGACGCGTAGATCCGCTTCTCCCTTAGCCAGCATCCTACTTTTTCTTAGTCCCTGCATATTTCCACAAATGTGTGAGACACTTCCGGTATCCAATACCCACAAAGATGTAGTACAGATATTAGCTTCTATAACATGCTAACAGACCGGTAGACTTGAACCTTGTTCCTACATGACCTGATCAATTCGATCAGGCACCTGAGGCAGAAGCTTCACCAAGCCAAGCTTCTTATCCTTCAGATCCTCCAAGTAAAGGTGACAATTACGCTTCCAGTGTCCAGACACTCCGCAGTAATGACAGGCACCCTTATCGGGCTTAGGCTTAGGCGTAGAGGCAACTTTTGCCTTTTTCGCCGCCTTTTTTTTGGCTTTACCCCGCCGCTTCTTGCTGGAGGTTTTCTCCACGGCAAGCATAGTCTTGGGCACCACGATATCCTGCTCGGCCGATTTCAGCATCCCATGCAGTTCGGCTAAGCTCTTAGTCATCCCGTGCATATGGTA
>NW_010967304.1:418417-429770 GCF_000463585.1 Tarenaya hassleriana
TACGCTCAAGTTCCTCAACATGAGCTCGCATGTTGAGGACGTGGGTGTTGACAGAACTGCCTCTCGGCATATCCGTCTTCACTAGAGCTTTTAGCGTCTTGTACTTTTCAGTACACGCTACCTCCTGAAACATGGTCTTGAGCTGGTTGATCATATCAAACACACTCTTTTCCTCAAACTGCCTCTGCAGATTCGGGGCCATGCTTCCCTGCATGAGACAGGAGATCTCATTGTCGTCAGTCTGATGCTTCAACCAAGCATCCCTGACGGCTCTCGTGGCATTGGCCGCAGGCTCTGGTGGTAGAGCCCCTTCTAGGACGTACGGCTTCTTATCGTGCTTGAGAACAATTCTCAAGTTACGATACCCATCCAAGAAGTTCGTCCCGGTAAGCTTATCCTTCTCAAGGATAGATCGCATCGTCAAACTCGGTACGCTACTGTTGACGCCATGTCCTACAGAAAAAGACAAACAGAACGAACAAAAACAAATGCAGATTCTATCAATGATCTACTACCAGCTAGTCCATCATCAATTAATGTCAACATATCCATGATCTACTACCAGCTAGTCCATCATCAACCAATGACAACATAGATGCAAACATAAGCTATATCCCCATAAAGAAAACTAACCCTACAATAATGTTCTATATGGGACTAAGATCCGTATTTCACATAAGACTAAATTGTTACACCCAGGCTTATGCTATTTAGGTAGACATCTAATGTCAATCATATCCAATATGACTCTTAGATCCTTTATGAGACTATGATATCAAATATCATTGCATAATTGTCTCATCTGTACCATTAAGTCTCGAGTCAAACTCGACAACTTAACCTAAGGTAAACCATATTCAAGCTGTGGAAACCACGATTTCCCACCCTGCCTCACAAAGATAATCCGACACGCTCAGCTTTGGCATGACCCGTGTTACGGATGATCGATGCCTTGATAGGCGCTCTACCAATGGGAGGTACACACTTAGCATTACATGAAAAAAGGATTTTCGAAACCACACTAGATCAAGCATCTATTTTCAAGCTACGAGAACCACCATTTCTCCATTTTGCCTCACCAAGATAGCACGACACACCCATGACACGTACGATCGAGGCCTTGACAAGTGATTTACTCATAGAGCTCCTAGATCTAACCGGTTTCTGTGCAACGATTGTACATAATCAGAATAGACCATCCATTCGATTATGTAATCCCAATCTCGAAGCTCCCACTCAATCAAGCATATCCCATATCTTGATCAAGTTACATGCATTCATTCACTATGGACCATCCATACGAATGAATCATGCTAATTGAGTTACAGTTGATCAGATTAAGCAACGATTGCATAATCAGACTTAGAAAACGAAAAATTTCGGAATCTGGACCTCGGACCGTTTGTTCTGGATGCAGAACGGACGTTCTAGGTTTGGTAGAACCGGCGGTCTAGACTTCAGAAGTCAGAACGGATGTTCCACCCCGAGACAAGCCGGAACAGACGGTCCGCAGCAGACGGAACGGACGGGCCAGTGCGGACCATCCGTTCTGATCTGTGCAGTCCGCCACCGCCGGACCTCCGGTCTGGCTTACCCAGAATGGACGGTCTAGGGTTCGTCTGTGATCAGATCACGTTCCCCGATGTTCTCGGCCCCGATCAGACCCAAAACTGATCTGAATTCTTCTGTGAATCCAAAATTCAAACTCCTGCAATCTATGCAACATGAAACATGCAATCTACACTAGATTCAATCATCAAACATGCATAGAAATCAAAGCAAACATGGATTCAAACAATTCAAATCCTAAAACGTGCGTGATCGGGTTCAACGAAATCAAAACAGAGAAACCAGACTCTGATACCACTGATGGAATTCCTGGGATCTCTAGAGCGAATCCTATTCCTAAGAGATCGATTCTAGGGTTTGCGCAGCGGATATAAAACAAAAATTTAACCCTAGAACCATGGCTTCTATGAATCGTAGAAACGTTAGAACGCTTACCTCAATCGATCTGGGGCCTGTATCAATCGAAGAACTCGTCTGATCACGAAAGGGACGAAGATTACCTCGCCCTCTACACGTATCCACACTCGGGGTGGATTCCAACGGTTGGAACTTGTCTGCTAGGACCCAAATCTGATATTCGGTTTTGTGCTTCGAGAAAACGGGACTTCGATCACACTCTCAACCTCTTGGATCTCACAAAAAAATCTGTCAAAAGTGTTTTAAAGTCGGCCACCTTTCATTAGGGTTTAATCTTATAAAGTGATTTAACCCTAATTTCGGTTTAATTTCGGAAAAGCACGAAGCCCGGAACGGACGGTCCAGGAAAGCACGTGGACCATCCGTTCCAGCAAGCCAGAACGGACGGTCTGCCTGAACGGACCGTCCATTCCAGACCTTCTAGAACAAATGGACTGCGTTCTGGACCGTCGGGTCTGGACCAGGCGGACCGTTCGGTCCGCCCTTCTGGTCCGTCCGTTCCAGACCCTTGCGTCTCGGTTTTTGTCGTTTTCTCTCGTGCCTACGTGTGTGACCCTGTAGGCTCATTCGATATAGCAGTATAACCCGAAATCTCTATTTCGGATATACAAGTCATAGGCGGTCTCTAGCAAGACACTATGACTACTTATCTCGAATAGAGTTTGTTCGTGATCTTACGAATGCCAGTGATGATTCCGGCTGATGATCCTTTTATATCGCGATATCATATGTCGAACATAAGGCATGGACAAACCACCTTATCTGATTCGACTGCTTTCTCGTTCACTGAGTTCGACTGTCTGTAATAGACGACGTTCGTCTATAGTGCGGCGACACATTTCTACAGTCTCGCTCACACGAGGGGCCCAGCGATATCTCTCTCTTTTACGAGAGGTACAAATCCCGTCTTGACTATCTACAATCCAGCACATGATTCGTTTCGTACCTGATACACGCCTTTATAGTCCTTCTGTTACGCAGGACGTTTGACGTATTCAAAGCACGCAACTCCTCATGTTGGATTCCGTAGATATCTCAGGTCTTAGGATCCAATCATGGAACCGCCATATGTGATCCAAGTCATGACGCTAGTCCATGTGACAATCTCATGCGGGTCAATGCAGTATTCCGTTCTCCAACGAATACCTATGACTGTGATCGTATCCAATACCTATGATAATCTATATGATCATCAATCACACATCATACTAGTCTTATTATATCATTATTCCCACAATGATACATGATTAGGGAGTTTAGTATTGTTCATAACAATACATGGATTTCACAACATATCTAGTATGTACAACATGTAATGAATCAAACACTTTTATAAAACTATAGAAAGTATCAATACATCAAATGTATCCAAAGAAAGCTCGCAAACAGTACATCATAGGCACTAAACCAACAACGTATTCCATCCAATTTTGACTTCCATAATCGTGCCTCTCGTGGCTTCTTTATGAACTCCCATAGAGCGTTGGCTTGTGGACCAGATGCTTCTACAAATCCCGGAGTCCTGATGAGACCTCCACGCGGGTTGACACGCTATGGATTCCATACAAATACCTTTTCTTCACTCGACGAAGGCAGAATTCCTTTCTCAGTTCCGACCGCAGCAATGTCATCCTCAAAAGGTTCTTCCTCATCCTCGTCTTCCTCAGCAACATCCTCTTGGCCTCTGTTGCTTCGGCCTCTGCCGCTGCCCCTACCTCTGCCTCTGCCTTTGCCTCTGTCTCTACATCTGCCTCGACCTCTGCCTCTGCCTCGACCTCTTACTTCCTGAGACCGAGTTCTTTTGGTCGGTGGACCAGTTGATATTGGTTCCACATAAGGACTTCTTTTGGATGGCCCATCAGCAAGCTTCCTTTTGGCTCTTTTCAATTGCTATGTATCAGAGGAGTCAGCAACAGACTCTTTCTCCTGAGTCATGGAACCTTCTGGTGGAGGTTGATTGACTTCATGTTCAACAGGGGGACAGACATATCCGTATCTTCATTGGGTTTAGTAGTTGATTCTTTGTCAGAAGATTCATCGGTTGTCTCATCCTCTTTGGTTCCTCACCCTCGTCGCCATCGGCGTCATCCTCTTCAGAATCTTCTTCGGTTGCCTCACCCTCATCACCATCGGCGTCATCCTCTTCTTCCGTGTTCTCATCGTCACTACCAGCATCATCGTCACTATCATTTTCTTTAGCATCTTCTTCGGGGACATGTCCTGAATAAAAAACAAGATATACACTCAGATTAAACCATGTGACCAAGTAAATATGGTCACATGGGACCATGCATGTGACCATGTTACATGGTCCCATGTGACCGGTTGAACATGGTCCCATGTGACCAAATGACAAAGTTTGAATACTTACTTCCTACTTCTACGTCCATGGAAGAAAGCTTAACCTCTTTAGGCGAGAGCTCTTTCTCCTTACTCGATGCCTCTTTCTCCTTAGGAGAGGGTTCTTTCTCCGTAACCAATGCCTCCTGGGCAGTTTTCTTCTCTTTTTCTGACTCCAATGAAGTCATATCTCTCAGTCTTAACTCAAAAACTCCAACATCTTGGTCATAATATTCGTCGGTACCGACAGAACCCATCAAAGGACTTGTCGTAACTCTTTCTTTCGCAACAGGACTTTTTCTCTGGTTCTCTTGCACTGTGGACCTGGGCGTAGATATGTCCTTATCTGCCGTATCGGTCACCGGGTTCTTGCACTGTGGGACTTGGTACAAATCTCTCTTTTCCAAGGAGTTCAACCTCCTTTAAAAGCCCTCTCACAGCATCAACGATTCTGATCTCGACTGCTTTAATTTCGGCCCTGAAATCGGTCTTCAATTCGGTCTTCAGTGCTTCGAGACTTGACACTCCGTGAACTCTTTGTGCTCCCTTTTGTATCACCTATTGTGGTAGGAGTCTTTGTTGCGGTTGTTGTTGTTGTTGTCGTTGTTGTGGTTCTTGTCTTCTTCTTCTTCTCCTCGTCGCTCATCTTCTATTTCACCTTCATCTACCAAACTTTTTCCCTTCTTCTTTTTCTTTGAAGAATTTCTGGAACGAATTTCCATTTCATAGATATTTTTCCAGTATATGCTCTCCGGATTCTTCTCAAGATATTGCATCCATACTTTAACCGTTGGATCTTCACTTCCATCGAGATCCTTTAGATAAAAAAGAAGAGCTTCTTATGTCGCTTCCTTCTTAAGTATGCTCTTAATCCCCTGAAAAATAGATGAGACTTATTGTTACTATATGCATCATGTGACCATGTGACCGTGTTACATGGTCCCATGTGACCGAGTTACACGGTACCATGGGACCGAGTTACACAGTACCATGTGACCGTGTTACATGGTACCATGTGACCATGAAACCTGTGACCAACACCATGTCCTATTTTCTGCGTACCTTTGATTTAGTGCCAATCTTGTCTATAACAGTGTTGAAACTCCATCTGACATTTGCTTTGACGGACTTTGCACATTCTGGGACACGTCGGATCCGCTCCCTCGACGTCTTTGTACATCCCGTTGGCACCCAAATTTGAGATACATTCGAAAGGAAACAACTGTAACATATTGTGTAAATATTAAATTCCAAAACAAATCAAGTAATAACGGCACTTTTAATTTATACACATAGTGAAAAACTCTTATCATAAAAGGGATTATAAACCCCCGACAGTGCCATTTTTTCTTCGGCCTTCCACTTCCGAAGCTCTTTCTTACTTGCTCAATCATTTTATCAAATGTGTAAATCCCCATGGAAATCTTTCACAGAATGCCAAATCATCCACCATGTCCACCAAATCATGGTTTATAAACTCATGTGTGGTGCCATGATCAAATATTCCTCCAAGCAACATGATAACAACCAGTTTCTTCCTATCAGCAGTCCTTTGAATTGTCGTCTTCTCGAGATGTCTTATCACACTCTCCTTAGACACCTTTCGATTTCCAAAAGTTCTTCACTCTGAACTGACTTTTCCGCATATATTCCCATCTAGCCGGATACTCACCGCATTTCAATCCGGATATGAGAGCGTGCTCAACGATGGAGTATCTAATGGACACACCATTTAGAACAAACCATAATTCTTTTTCGTCCTCCACACTCACACAATGGTTTACGAGGAATGCCGCTGGAGCCATCTTCAACGTTCCATCAAATTGCATGTGAAATAAGTGCTGAAACTGCGACTCATGACTGAAATACCTCCATTCTTCAGGGCTTAAAAAGTCTTTCAGTTTTTTTATTGTCTCCGACGTGTAACACTTGGTATTTATCATGTGACCTGTGACAATGTGAAATAGTACCATCGACTCATGACTGAAATACCTCCATTCTTCAGGGCTTAAAAAGTCTTTCAGTTTTTTTATTGTCTCCGACGTGTAACACTTGGTATTTATCATGTGACCTGTGACAATGTGAAATAGTACCATGTGATCTATTCTCCTGTGACCTGTGATCTATTGTCCTGGTACCATGTGACCTTATTGTCCTATGAACCTTTGACCATGTGACATAGTACCATGTGACCTATTCTCCTCTGATATGCGACCTATTGTCTTGGTACCATGTGACCTATTGTCCTATGAACCTGTGATCATGTGACATAGTACCATGTGACCTATTCTCCTGTGACCTATGATCTATTGTCCTGGTACCACGTGACCAATTGTCATGTGACCTATTGCCCTGGTACCATGTGACCTATTGTCCTGTGAACTATGACCAAGTCACTTGTGACCATCTGACCGAACCAATCTTGCGACCTAATTTACATCGAACCCTATCACCTATATCGTTGTGACCCAAATCAACATATCATTCATCATCCAAACATCGATCCACATATCCCCGTCACTCAAATCATTTCGATTTTAACCACTTCAAGCCAAAGATTATAATGATATCCCTTTCATATTTTCGCTTCCGCAAATTATTATTTTATTGTACATCGTCCATGTAGCATAGCCCGTATACTGTACATGGGTTACGGGTGTCACAACTTTTGGTATCAGAGCCACGTTCTTTCCTCGGGAAGGAATCATGCTCATTACCCAACGGTTTTCTACGAAAAATGTTTTCAAACCATGTACGAAGAAAATCCTCACCTATCGAGGTTCGTACATCGATGATACAATATCGGTCGTCAGTTGCTAAACTGTCTTAAATGTGGTGCAGTGAAATGGCGCCACGACGTGCTAGGCTTGCAGCGAGGGGTGACGACGTTCCCGAACAGACTCCACCGCCTAACCCAGGAGACGAAGGGCGGAGGGCTGAGTTTCGTCAATTTCAGGAGACCGTGTGGTAGCACCTGGTTGCTCACGCCCCACCACCACCTCCGGCTAGAGACCAGGAGCCGAGGGAGGAGGATCTACACCAGCCGCCGATACCTGCTGCGATGGTGGGACACCTCCCCATCGTCAAGGAGTTGCGGGCGATGCATACCCTGCAATTCGAGGGATCGGTGAGACCGGAAACTGCGGAGGAGTGGCTCACCCAGATCTCTCAGGACTTGGAGTATCTGCAGTGCTCGTACCAGTACCGGGCTATGATTGCGAGCCATCATCTGTCGGGTCAGGCCTGACATTGGTGGGCGAAGGTGGTACAGGAGGCATCAGCGGGACATCGCTTCACATGGGAGGAGTTACGACAGGAGTTCGAGGCGAAGTACTTCCGGCGACAGGACCGTGAGTACTGTGTGGCAGAGTTCCTCATGTTGCAGTAGGGGGACATGACTGTCAGCGAGTACGAGGCGGAGTTCACCCGTCTACTGATGTATGGAGGGCATCTGGTGCCCACCGAGGCGTCGAAGATCCAGAAGTTCATTGCCGGACTCGACCTTACCTGCGGAGGAAGATCGAGATTCAGGAGTACCCGACGTTGAGTCGGTATATCTCGCAGCTGGAGAAGGTGGAGCATGGGGAGCGGGAGAAGAAGGAAGGGAAGACTCGTGAGCGGAGCCCCTTCAAGAAGTGCTTTGGTACGTGTTCCTATGGGAAGAACGTCCGGAGCAGCAACCCACGCGACAAGGGCAAGGCGCCCGCTGTTCATGCCCCACCACCACTGGCGACGAGGGGATCACTGATCTGTTATCGTTGCAACCAGCCTGGACACATTGCATCACGTTGTTCGACGAGGACTATGGGACCACCGGCTCTGGCACCGAGACCACCCCGACCGCCAGCAAGGACTGGAGCAGCCCCGAGAGTTTATTATGCTCTTGGTGCCGAGCAGGAGATCCAGGAGGAAGAGGAGGAGGAGGCTCACCCTGATGGAGCCGAGGCTGCCGCGATCTCAAGTACCCTATATCTCTGTGGAGTTGCCTGTTATACGTTGTTTGATACCGGGGCGACCCATAGTTTCCTGAGTGCGGGAGTGGCGGAGAGCCTTGAGACAGGAGAGATCGAGCCAAGGAGTGATTTCACTGTGCGCATACCAACCGGAGAGACATTGTTGGGTTTCCTGGGATCTCATGAGCGAATCTAATTCCTAAGAGATCGATTCTAGGGTTTGCGCAGCGGATATAAAACAAAAATTTTAATGAAACCCTAGAACCATGCTACTATTGAATCATAGAAACGTTAGAACGCTTACCTCAATCGATCCGGGGCCTGTATCAATTGATCTGTTCGTCCGATCACTCTAGGCAGGAAGAATACCTCGCCCTCTACACGTATCCACACGTCGGGATGGATTCCAACACCTTGGAACTTGTCTGCTAGGACTAGAGATCTCGATCTCTCTTGTGTGCAAGGGTTTTGGAGGCTTAGGGTTTTATTTTCCTTCTTTTTTTTCTTTTTGCTTTTTTTTTTCTTTTTTTTTTCTTTTTTTATCTTCTTTTAAAACCCTAGAAGACATTCTCCTTATATAGACTTTCCAAAAATCCTAATTTGACAAGGAATAGATTAATAGGAATCCTAATCTAATTAGGTTTCCTAAACCTATTAGAATTCTAATCTCATTAGGTTTCCTAGATGTAATAGAAATCTAATCTCATTAGGATTCCTATACATAACAGGACTCCTAATCCCATTAGGATTCCTATTCCAATTAGGAATCTCAATCCAATTAGGATTCCTAATCGGGATAATATAGCACACGTACTTGTCCATCCCTATTGTGTGTGACCCTGTAGGCTCATCCGGAATAGCAGTAAAACGCAGAATCTCCATTCCGGTAATACAAGTCATACGCGGTCTCTAGCAAGACACTATGACTACCTATCTCGAATAGAGTTTGTTTGTGATCATACGAAAGCCAGTGATGATTCCGACTGATGATCCTTTTGTATCGCGATATCATATGTCGAACATAAGGCATGGACAAGCCACCTTATCTGATTCGACTGCTTTCTCGTTCACTGAGTTCGACTGTCTGAAATAGACGACGTTCGTCTATAGTGCGGCCACACATTTCTACAGTCTTGCTCACACGAGGGGCCCAGCGATATCTCTCTCTTTTACGAGAGGTACAAATCCCGTATTGACTATCTACAATCCAGTACATGATTCGTTTCGTACCTGATACACGCCTTTATAGTCCTCCTGTTACGCAGGACGTTCGTTCCGGAACGTTCGTTCCGCTGAGAAACGGACGAACCGTTCCGCAAATGCCAGACCGTCCGTTCCAGGTCTGGAACGGACGGTCCAGGCTTCAAGAAAGTCCGTTCTACGTTATAAAACGGACCGTCCGTTCTGCGTAGAATCAGAACGTCCGGTTCAAGCCCGCGCGTTTTAAGGGTTTTGGGCAATCCTAATTAATAAGAGAGCCGCCACAAACCCTAAAAAAAAAGAACCTCAGACGTCCTAGATTTAATGAGAGCTTAGAGAAGCTTGATTTTGAGTTATAGAGATTGGAATATCGATTCCAAGTCAAGGACATCGGTTTTCTCTTCACAAATCCTAAACAAGACTCGCATGATTCAAGAGACTCAAAGTCAAATGAATCCAGAAGACCTTCAGAATGAAGCTTCTGTATGCGTTTCTCGTTTATATGGCCTAGACGACAATGCCAGAGGAAGGTTGGGTTTAAGTCGTTCGGCTTAAACCGTTTGGTACAAACGTTATAGATTGACCTGTATCTTGACGGTTCGTCATCCAAAACATAAAGGCTATTAAACTGGTAACCTTTACCATAGAATAAATCACCTCTATAAATGGATAGACCTTTGTTCTCAATAACAAATCTGAAATCGTCCGAGTCTAGGCATGAAATCGTTATAATGTTCTTGCTAATAGCATAAACAAAATAACAATCATGCAACTCAAATACAAGGCCTAGAAGGTAAAGTCAGATCGAAAGTCCCGATGGCTAATGCAACAATTTTTGCTCCATTCCCAACGCGGAGATCTACTTCTCCTTTTGCCAATTATCTACTTCCTCGCAACCCTTTCATATTTCCACAAATATGCGAGGCGCTTCCGGTATCTAATACCCACGACGTAGAAGTAAACAAATTAGCCTTTATAACGAAGATACCAGAAGTCGAAGCTTCTTTAAGCTTCTTCTTCTCCTGATCTTCCAGGTAGAGTCTACAATTTCTGTTCCAATGCCCAACGGCATGACAGAAATAACACTCTTCCTTTTTGGACTTAGGCTTAGGTTCAATGACAACGCTTGTCACTTTCCACTTGCCCTTGCTCTTGGAACGCTTCCTTTTGCTGGAACTCTTTCCAACAACTACCATTTCACTTTTTCCATGGCTCTCAGCTCTCTTTTGGAATGACGCATTCAACTGATCAACTATCAAAGAATCGTCCATGTCCTCTAATCGCTTACGCAATTCAGAGATAATTGGCAAAAGGAGAAGTAGATCTCCGCGTTGGGAATGGAGCAAAAATTGTTGCATTAGCCATCGGGACTTTCGATCTGACTTTACCTTCTAGGCCTTGTATTTGAGTTGCATGATTGTTATTTTGTTTATGCTATTAGCAAGAACATTATAACGATTTCATGCCTAGACTCGGACGATTTCAGATTTGTTATTGAGAACAAAGGTCTATCCATTTATAGAGGTGATTTATTCTATGGTAAAGGTTACCAGTTTAATAGCCTTTATGTTTTCGATGACGAACCGTCAAGATACAGGTCAATCTATAACGTTGGTGCCAAACGGTTTAAGCCGAACGACTTAAACCCAACCTTCCTCTGGCATTGTCGTCTAGGCCATATAAACGAGAAGCGCATACAGAACCTTCATTCTGAAGGTCTTCTGGATTCATTTGACTTTGAGATGCAAAGATGAGCTATATTCCCATAAAGAAAATTAACCCTACAATAATTTTCTATATGGGACTAAGATCCGTATTTCACATAAGAACAAGTTTTTACACTCAGCCTTATGCTATTTAGGTAGACATCTAAT
>NW_010967304.1:430412-432718 GCF_000463585.1 Tarenaya hassleriana
TTCGACATATGATATCGCGATACAAAAGGATCATCAGTCAGAATCATCACTGGCTTTCGTATGATCACAAACAAACTCTATTCGAGATAGGTAGTCATAGTGTCTTGCTAGAGACCGCCTTTGACTTTTATTTCCGGAATAGAGATTTCGGGCTATACTGCTATGGCGAATGAGGCTACAGGGGCACACAGTCTGTTCTGGAGGTAGAACGGACGTTCCAGGCTGGCAGAACGTTCGGTCTCGACTGCAAAAGTCAGAACGGATGTTCTGCCTAGTAGAACGGACGTTCTGCATGGCAGAACGGACGGTCCAACCTTCCGTTCTGTGCCAATTAGTCCGTCACCCGTGGACCGTTCGTTCCGGCTTACCAGAACGGACGGTCTAGGGTAGTTCTCCGTGATCAGATCACGTTTCCCCGTGTTCTCAGCCCCGATCAGACCCGAAACTGAACCGAATTCTTCTGTACACCCAAAATTCGAACTTCTGCACTCTATGCAACATGAAACATGCAATCTACACTAGATTCAATCATCAAACATGCATAGATATCAAAGCAAACATGGATTCAAACAATTCAAATCCTAAAACATGCGTGATCGGGTTCTATGAAATCAAAACAGAGCAACCATGCTCTGATACCACTGTTGGGTTTCCTGTGATCTCATGAGCGAATCTAATTCCTAAGAGATCGATTCTAGGGTTTGCGCATCGGATATAAAACAAAAATTTTAATGAAACCCTAGAATCATGCTACTATTGAATCATAGAAACGTTAGAACGCTTACCTCAATCGATCCGGGGCCTGTATCAATTGAAGAACTCGTCTGATCACGAAAGGCAGTAAGAATACCTCGCCCTCTACACGTATCCACACGTCGGGATGGATTCCAACACCTTGGAACTTGTCTGCTAGGACTAGAGATCTCGATCTCTCTTGTGTGCAAGGTTTTTGGAGGCTTAGGGTTTTATTTTTCTTCTTTTTTTTTTTCTTGCTTTTTTTTTCTTTTTTTTTCTTTTTTTATCTTCTTTTAAAACCCTAGAAGACATTCTCCTTATATAGACTTTCCAAAAATCCTAATTTGACAAGGAATAGATTACTAGAAATCCTAATCTAATTAGGTTTCCTAAACCTATTAGAATTCTAATCTCATTAGGTTTCCTAGATGTAATAGAATTCTAATCTCATTAGGATTCCTATACATAATAGGATTCCTAATCCCATTTGGATTCCTATTCCAATTAGGAATCTCAATCCAATTACGATTCCTAATCGGGATAATTTAGCACACGTACTTGTCCATCCCTATTGTGTGTGACCCTGTAGGCTCATCCGGAATAGCAGTAAAACACAGAATCTCCATTCCGGTAATACAAGTCATAGGCGGTCTCTAGCAAGACACTATGACTACCTATCTCGAATAGAGTTTGTTTGTGATCATACGAAAGCCAGTGATGATTCCGACTGATGATCCTTTTGTATCGCGATATCATATGTCGAACATAAGGCATGGACAAGCCACCTTATCTGATTCGACTGCTTTCTCGTTCACTGAGTTCGACTGTCTGAAATAAACGACGTTCGTCTATAGTGCGGCCACACAATTCTTCAGTCTTGCTCACACGAGGGGCTCAGCGATATCTCTCTCTTTTACGAGAGGTACAAATCCCGTCTTGACTATCTACAATCCAGTACATGATTCGTTTCGTACCTGATACACGCCTTTATAGTCCTCCTGTTACGCAGGACGTTTGACGTAATCAAAGCACGCAACTCCTCATGTTGGATTCTGTAGATATCTCAGGTCTTAGGATCCAATCATGGAATCGCCGTATGAGATTCAAGTCATGACGCTAGTCCATGTGACAATCTCATGCGGGTCAGTCCAGTATTCCGTTCTGCAACGAATACCTATGATTGTGATCGTATCCAATACCTATGATCATCTATGTGATCATCAATCACACATCATACTAGTCTTATTATGTCGTTATTCCCATAATGACACAAGACTAGGGAGTTTAGTATCATTCATAATGATACATGGATTTCATAACAGATCTAGCATGCAAGAACATGTAATGAATAAAATACTCTCATAAAACACATAGAAAGTATCAATACATCGAATGTATCTGAACAAAGCTCATAAACAGTACATCATAGAGCACCAAACCAACATCAAATAGCATTTGCTTTCAATTTTCGGTGCGAACTGAATATCTGAGAAATCATATATAAACGGAACCTGGAAAGAAGAAATCAACACTCAATCAGTCAGTGTGACCATTGTGACCACTGTGACCAG
>NW_010967304.1:440006-451367 GCF_000463585.1 Tarenaya hassleriana
ATCCTTGCGTGATTTAGCGACAGTACAGCTAGCGGATCGATCTGTTAAATATCTCATAGGTATTCTCGAGGACGTTCCTTTGAAAGTCGGAGATTATTATGTCCCCCGGTCCTCGTGTTCGACCCCGTGTTACGACGATCCGTATCCTTGCGGTGAGTTGTGAATCGGGTTATATATTTTATGTTGTGTTTCCTGGGATCTCATGAGCGAATCTAATTCCTAAGAGATCGATTCTAGGGTTTGCGCAGCGGATATAAAACAAAAATTTTAATGAAACCCTAGAACCATGCTACTATTGAATCATAGAAATGTTAGAACGCTTACCTCAATCGATCCGGGGCCTTATCAATCGAAGAACACGTCTGATCATGAAAGGCAGGAAATGACCTCGTCCTCTACACGTATCCACACGTCGGGATGGATTCCAACACCTTGGAACTTGTCTGCTAGGACTAGAGATCTCGATCTCTCTTGTGTGCAAGGTTTTTTTTTTGGAGGCTTAGGGTTTTATTTTTCTTCTCTTTTTTTTTTCTTCTCCTTTTTTCTTCTTTTTCTTTTTTTTTTTAAAACCCTAGAAGACATTCTCCTTATATAGACTTTCCAAAAATCCTAATTTGACAATGAATAGATTACTAGGAATCCTAATCTAATTAGGTTTCCTAAACCTATTAGAATTCTAATCTCATTAGGTTTCCTAGATGTAATAGAATTCTAATCTCATTAGGATTCCTATACATAATAGGATTCCTAATCCCATTAGGATTCCTATTCCAATTAGGAATCTCAATCCAATTAGGATTCCTAATCGGGATAATTTAGCACATGTACTTGTCCATCCCTATTGTGTGTGACTCTGTAGGCTCATCCGGAATAGCAGTAAAACGCGGAATCTCCATTCCGGTAATACAAGTCATAGGCGGTCTCTAGCAAGACACTATGACTACCTATCTCGAATAGAGTTTGTTTGTGATCATACGAAAGCCAGTGATGATTCCGGCTGATGATCCTTTTGTATCGCGATATCATATGTCGAACATAAGGCATGGACAAGCCACCTTATCTGATTCGACTGCTTTCTCGTTCACTGAGTTCGACTGTCTGAAATAGACGACGTTCGTCTATAGTGCGGCCACACATTTCTACAGTCTTGCTCACACGAGGGGTCCAGCGATATCTCTCTCTTTTACGAGAGGTACAAATCCCGTCTTGACTATCTACAATTCAGTACATGATTCGTTTCGTACCTGATACATGCCTTTATAGTCCTCCTGTTACGCAGGACGTTTGACGTAATCAAAGCACGCAACTCCTCATGTTGGATTCTGTAGATATCTCAGGTCTTAGGATCCAATCATGGAATCGTCGTATGAGATTCAAGTCATGACGCTAGTCCATGTGACAATCTCATGCGGGTCAGTCCAGTATTCCGTTCTGCAACGAATACCTATGATTGTGATCGTATCCAATACCTATGATCATCTATGTGATCATCAATCACACATCATACTAGTCTTATTATGTCGTTATTCCCATAATGACACAAGACTAGGGAGTTTAGTATCATTCATAATGATACATGGATTTCATAACAGATCTAGCATGCAGGAACATGTAATGAACAAGATACTCTCATAAAAAAACATATAGAAAGTATCAATACATTGAATGTATCTGAACAAAGCTCATAATCAGTACATCATAGAGCACTAAACCAACAGACATTAGCAATGCACGGGATCCTGAGAGGCGTACCCCTTGAGGTTTGCGGTCGCCTATTAGCCGCAGATCTCATTGTGGTACCCATCGGAGTTTTCGACATCATTCCGGGCATGGATTGGTTGATGAGGTACCAAGCCTACATCGATTGTCCTAAGAGGACAATCTGGTTTACAGATGAATTCGGAGGGTTCGAGTTCCGAGGCCGAGGAGCGCCAGCAGCGGACCCGATCATCTCGGCACTGAAAGCCGAGAAGATGATCAGGAAGGGCAACGAAGCATTCCTGGTAGTTATTACAGCTACTCAAGAATCGGAGGGGAGACTGGAGGATACACCCGTTGCCAGGGAGTTTCCAGATGTGTTTCCCGATGATCTGCCGGGATTACCACCCAGTCGGGAAGTTGACTTCAGCATAGATGTGCTACCGGGTACCGAGCCAATTTCCAAGACTCTGTATCGGATGGCACCTACGGAGATGGCCGAGTTGAAGAAATATCTGAATGAGTTGGTGGATCAAGGTTTCATCCGCCCTAGCGTTTCATTGTGGGGAGCACCGCTACTCTTCGTGAAGAAGAAGGACGGGAGTATGCGATTGTGCATCGATTACCGAGGGCTCAACCAAGTGACTATCAAGAATCGGTACCCGCTACCGAGGATTGATGAGTTGACTACAGGGGGCCCAGTGATTTTCCAAGATCGATCTACGATCCGGATATCATCATATTCGGGTCAAGGATGATGACATCAAAAGAGGCATCCCAGACGAGATATGGGCACTTCGAGTTTGTGGTCATACCTTTCGGGCTCACGAATGCGCCTGCGGTGTTCATGCAACTGATGAACCACGTGTTCATGGACTATCTGGATGAGTTCGTCATCATATTCATCGATGATCTCCTTAACTATTCGCCGGATCCGCAGACACATGAGGAAAACCTACGGAAGATATTGTGGAGGCTGAGAGAGAACCAGCTGTACGTGAAGTTCAGTTAGTGCAGCTTCTGGTTACAGGAGATTGGATTCCTGGGACATGTGGTGTTGGCCCAGGGCATTCAGGTCAACCCGGCCAAGATCGAGGCCGTCATGGAGTGGTAGTCCACGACTTCTGCGACGGAAGTCAGGAGCTTCTTGGGACTAGCCGGTTATTACCGACGATTCGTCGAGGGATTCGCCAAGATCGCTCGACCCCTGACGAAGAACGTCAGGTTCGAGTGGACGGCAGAATGCGAGGAGAGCTTCGCGGAGCTGAAGGAGAGATTGACGTCAGCGCCAATCCTGGCATTACCACGGCCGGGAATGCTATACGAGTATACACTGACGTGTCCAAGCACGGACTCAGTTGCGTGTTGATGCAGGAGGGACACGTGATCGCTTACGCGTCGAGGCAGCTGAAGAAACACGAGGAAAACTACCGACATATGATATGGAGTTAGCAGCGGGAGGTCACGCGCTGAAGATTTGGAGATCGTATCTATACTGAGAGAAGGTTAAGCTCAACACGGATCACAAGAGCTTGACTTATGTGATATCTCAGAAGGATCTGAATCTAAGACAGCGAAGATGGTTGGAGTTGATTGCTGGGATTAGACCCGATCGTGTGGAGGGGCCTAGACATGATCGGGTTTCTGTCGAAGTTTCTATGCCTATGTTCGTATTGTGGGACACGCGTGTTGGGTAACCACACACGATCGGGTCTCATACGACAGATTCAGAGTGGAACAAGGGGCAAGACAGCAAAATCAACTCTAATGGCGGCTGAATCCTAGGAATTCTCATGGAAAGGAGATGCAGGACAACTGAATCCGACCAAGCTTAGGAAGGGCGACCAGATCTAACATTGAGTAGTTAGAGAGCTTACCGATTTCAGTGTGAGAGAGAACTAAAGAGAGAGGAAGAGAGAGAGAGAGAGAGAGAGAGAGAGAGAGAGAGCCCGACGATGATGATGATGGTGGGGTCGGCGGCGAAGGAGGCGAGCGGTGGAGGAGAGGTGAACGCGGAGGAAGCAGTGAAAGAGGGGTGAAAAATGAAATGGGAGGTGAAAAATAGGGTTAAATCGTCGGGCTCCATGACTTACATGGAGACACACGATCGTGTGAGTGAAAGACACACGATGGGTCTTATGCACATTCGCCTGTCCGAAAGATGTTATGACACGATCATGTTATGAGGTAGCGACACGATCGGGTCAATGTGATGGATGAAAATATCAGAACTCGTGCACGACACGATTGGGTCTACTCTTGCGACACAATCAGGTCTTCAGACATTCCCAATGAAGTCAGGACCTGTGCTGAGAGTGAGAATGCAAGGAAAACGGAAGCGAAAATAGAAAAATAAAAAGACAAAACGGTATATATACAAGGATATAGGAGAAAAGGATATGGGTCCGGAAATTCGAACATGCTCGTTTAGGGTCGTGAGCATCATCATGATGTGGTTAGACGGTGTGGGGAATAGAGAGAGGAAGAATACCTCTCTCAGTGGTTGGATCCTCAGGATTGTATAGCTTCACCCGTTGAGCGTTGGCTTTGAACGGTTTCCCATCTGAATTCTAGAGCTCGATTGCGTCATGGCCGGTGACATTTTTTATCGTGAATGGGCCGGACCACCTAGAGTTTAACTTACGTGGAAATAGTCGCAAACGAGAATTGAATACAAGGACACGATCGTTTTCCTGGAAGGAGCGATGGATAATATGACGATCATGCCAACGCTTAGTGCGTTCCTTGTAGATTTTTGCATTCTCGTAGGCATCTAATCGGATCTCCTCAAGATGATGGAGTTGCAAGACGCGCTTCTCTGATACGGACTTTAGATCATAGTTCAACGTTTTGATAGCCCACATCGCCTTATGTTCCAGTTCAACCGGTAGATGACAGGCTTTACCGTATACTAGATGAAAAGCGGTCATGCCAATGGGAGTCTTGAAAGCAGTTCTGTATGCCCAAATTGCATCATCGAGTTTCTGAGACCAATTCTTGTGAGAGCGTGATACCTCTTTTCCAAAATAGATTTGATCTCGCGGTAAGATATCTTAACTTGACCACTAGTCTGCGGGTGATAAGGAGTGGTGACACGGTGTTGAACTACGTACTTCTTTAGTAGAGTGTCGATTACTCAGTTCACAAAGTGGGTTCCACCGTCACTGATTAGAATGTGTGGTACTCCAAATCGAGGGAAGATAATTCGCTGAAACATCCGAGAGACGACTTTAGAATCGTTCGTTGGACTGGAAATTGCTTCTACCCATTTGGTGACGTAGTCAACGGGAATTAATATGTAGAGATTCCCACAAGAAGGAGGGAAAGGGCCCATAAAGTCAATCCCCCAGACGTCGAAAGGTTTAACCTCCAGGATGAACTGCTGCGGCACCTCATGGCGGCGGGAGATGTTACCGGTACGCTGGCAGGCATCACAAGAAGAGACAAACTGGTGAACATCTTTAAAGAGAGAGGGCCAAATAAAACCTGCTTGAAGGATCTTGGATGCTGTCTTGGAACTAGCGAAGTGACCAGCATTGTCTTAAGAGTGACAATGGAAAATCACTCGCTGAACCTCATCCTCGGGTATACATCGTCTGAACAGTCCGTCTTTACCTCGTTTGAATAGGAATTGCTCATCCCAGAAAAAATCACGAACGTCATGGAGAAATTTCTTTCTCCCATTGTAATTTAGCTCAGGAGGAAGGATGCCACTAACTAGGTAATTGACATAATCCGTGTACCACGGAGCTTCAGACTGTATGGATATCGTCATAATATGTTTGTCCCGAAGTGAATCGTTGATTGGGATTAACTCGGGAATCTGGAGTCGTGAGAGATGATCAGCAACGCCGTTCTCTGTCCCTTTTCTATTCTGAATTTCCAAGTCAAACTCCTGTAAAAGTAGCGCCATCGGATAAGTCGTGGTTTAGCATCTTTCTTAGACAGGAGATATCTGAATGCGGCGTGATCAGTGTAGACAATGACTTTGGATCCGATGAGATAGCATCGGAACTTCTCGAACGCGAAGACAATAACAAGCATTTCTTTCTCTGTCGTAGTGTAGTTCGTCTGAGCATCATCCAGAGTTCGGCTTGCGTAGTAGATAGCATGAAGTTTCTTGTCTTTACGCTGACCGAGAAATGAGCCAACTCCGTAATCACTGACGTCACACATGATTTCAAAAGGTAGATCCCAATCTGGTGGCTGAATGATACGAGCCGATGTCAAAGCTTTCTTCAGGGCATGAAAAGGAATATTGCATTCGGTCGTATACTCAAAAGCAGCTTCCTTGCAAAGCAGATCAGTGAGAGGTTTGGAGATCTTGGAGAAATCTTTGATGAATCTCCTGTAGAAGCCAGCGTGACCGAGAAAACTGCGAATGCTTTTGACATTGCAGGGTGGAGGTAGTTTCTCGATTACCTCAGTCTTGGCTCTGTCTACCTCGATCCCTCTTTCTGAAATCTTGTGCCCGAGAACGATGCCCTCGCGAACCATAAAGTGGCATTTCTCCCAGTTGAGCACCAAGTTAGCTTGTGAACACCTGTCTAAAAATCGAGATATATTCGCCAGACAAACATCAAAAGAGGGTCCATGGACAGAGAAGTCATCCATGGACACCTCCATAATATCTTCAATTACGTCCGAGAATATGGCCATCATACAACGCTGAAAAGTGCCAGGAGCATTACATAGACCAAAAGGCATACGTCGATAAGTGAATGTACCATAAGGGCAAGAGGGATGTATAGGGATCTGAAAGAAACATGAGTATCCATCGAGGAAACAGAAATAGGAATGGAGAGCGAGTCGCTCGAGCATTTGATCGATGAATGGTAGGGAAAAATGATCCTTCCTCGTGTTGGCATTCAGCTTTCTGTAGTCGATGCACATACGGCAGCCGGTTACAGTCCTGGTTGGTATCAGCTCGTTCTTGATCACCGTCATCCCTCCTTTCTTGGGAACCACCTGTACAGGACTGACCCAAGAACTATTGGAGATAGGAAAGAATTAACCTGCATCTAAGAGTTTCATAACCTCTTTCTTGACAACTTCTTGGAGCTTCGGATTGAGACGACGTTGATGTTCAATAGAAGTTTTTGTTGTATCTTCGAGGTGAATCCGATGCATGCACAGAGAGGGGCTGATACCTTTGATGTCTCTGATCGTGTAACCTATCACTTTCCTGTACTTGCGAAGCATGGCTAACAACAGACCGATTTGGGAAGAGTCCAAGTCGGCGTTAATGACAACAGGATATGTAGATTTGGGTCCAAGGTATTCATGTTGGTTAAGTGCTCTATGATGAACTGTTGTATGAGCTTTCTTTTGATACATTTGATGTATTGACACTTTCTATGGTCTTATGGATGAGTGTTTGATTCATTACATGTTTTGCATACTTAATATATTATGAAATCCATGTATTGTTATGAACAATATGGAATCTCTAGTCATATGTCATTGTGGGAATAATGATATACTAAGACTAGTATGATGTATGATTGATGATCATAGAGATGATCATAGGTATTGGATACGATAACAATCATAGGTATTCGTTGGAGAACAGAATACTGGATTGACCCGCATGAGATTGTCACATGGACTAGCGTCATGACTTGAATCTCATATGACGGTTCCATGATTGGATCCTATGACGTGATATCTACGGAATCTAACATGAAGAGTTGCGTACTTTGAATACATCAAACGTCCTGCATAACAGGAGGACTAGAAATGTGTAGCCGCACTATAGACGAACGTCGTCTATCTCGTATAGTCGAACTTAATGAACGAGAAAGCAATCGAATCAGATAAGGTGGCTTCTCCATGCTTTATGTTCGACTTATGATATCGTGATACAAAAGGATCACCAACCGGAATCATCGATCACCGACGTTCGTAAGTTCACAAACAAACTCTATTCGAGATAGTGTCTTGCTAGAGACTGCCTATGACTTGTGTAACCGAAATGGAGATTTTAGGTTACACTGCTGTATCGGAGGAGCCTACAGGGTCACACACACAGGAAATGACAAATGCGCGAGAAAAGACGAGAAAATCCCGGTGGAGCGGAGGCCAGACCGACCGGTCGGTCCAGCCAGCCTAGACCGATCGGGCCAGACGTAGACCGATCGGTCCAGAGGTAACGTGCAAATGTTGCTCGGTCCGGAAAATGCTCCAGACCAATCGGTCCAGACGTCGGGATTTCCTTAACTCACTCCAATTAGGGTTTCAAGGGTAAGGAACTTTGGGGAACGCCTCCTAAGCTTGAGGGCACGACTTTTTTCAGACTCTTTGGAGAGGTTTTTGAGAGTGAAAAACCCAGAGTTAGATCCCTGAAACCCTTGCGCAAAGAAGAACTGTTCTTCAGTTCTAGCAGACGAGTTCCAACCGTTGGAATCCTTTCCACCGTGTGGATATGTGTAGAGGGCGAGATATTCTTCTTGCCTTAAGTGATCGGACGAACACATCAATTGATACAGGCCCCGGATTGATTGAGGTAAGTGTTCTAACGTTTCTACAAGATCATGCATGCTAGGTTTTAGGATTTCATCAAACTCTTTGTTTTACATCCGCCGCGCAAACCCTAGAACCGATCTCTTAGGAATTAGATTCACTGTAGAGATCCCAGGTATCCCAACAGTGGTATCAGAGCCTGGTTTCTCTGTATCATTTTGTTAGAACCCGATCACGCACGTTATAGGATTTGAATCGTTTGAATCCGTGTTTGCTTTTGGATGTTATGCATGAATTGATTGTAGATCTAGAATAGATTACATTTTCTTTGTTGCATGATGTGCAAGAGGTTTGAATTCTGAGTTCGCAGGTGAAAACCGGGTCGAATTCGGGTCTGAAACGGGTCTGAAACGATAAAAACGAGATCTGATCACGTTTTTCGCTTGGACCGATCGGTCTGGTCCTCTGCACTTATCGGTCTAGGGTTTTACATGTCGGTTGGACCGATAGGTCTGGACCGAACGGTCTGGAGGTTCGGACCGAAAGGTCTGGACCGTTCCGGACCGTTTAGACCGAATTACATAGACCGATCGGTCTGGGCTCTGGACCGATCGGTCCACGTCCCGAGGTTAGACCAAAATTTTTGGTTCTTCGTTTCGGGATCTGGTTTAAGCAATAGTTGCTTAACCCGATCAACTATGATTCAGAATAACATGATTCGTTCGTTTGGATGGTCCATAGTGAATGAATGCATGTAACTTAATCAAGACATTAGATATGCTTGATTGAGTGGGAGCTTCGGGATTGGGATGACATTATCCTATGGATGGTCTATTCGGATTATGTAATACATCCGATCAAGGAACAATGGTTGATCCTTGATTCGATTCGTACAATCATTGCATAGAAACCGATTAGATCTAGGAGCTCTACGAGTAAAGCACTTGTCAAGGCCTCGATCGAACGTGTCATGGGCCATGCCAAAGCTGGGTGTGCCGTATTATCTTGGTGAGGTAAGATGGAGAAATGGTGGTTCTCATAACTTGAAAGTAGATGCTTGATCTAAGTGTGGTTTTAAAAATCCCTTTTACGTAATGCTAAGCGTGTACCTTCCATTACTAGAGAACTTGTCAAGACATCGATCGTCCGTAACACGGGTCATGCCAAACTGAGGGTGCCGGATTATCTTTGTGAGGCAGGGCGGGAAATCGTGGTTCCCACAGCTTGAATATGGTTTAGCTTAGGTTAAGTTGTCAAGTTTGACTTGAGATTTAACGGTACAGATGAGACGAGTATGCAATGATATTTGATATCATAGTCTAATAAAGGATCTAAGAGTCACATTGGATGTGATTGACATTAGATGTCTACCTAAATAAGATAAGGATGAGTGTAACAACTTATTCTTATGTGAAATATGGATCTTAGTCCCATATAGAAAATTATTGTAGGGTTATTTTTCTTTATGAGAGTATAGCTTGTATATGCATCTATGTTGTCATTAATTGATGATGGACTAGCTGGTAGTAGATCATTGATAGAATCTGCATTTTGTTTTGTTTCGTTCTATTTTATCTTTTTCTGTAGGACATGGCGTCAACCGGTAGTGTACAGAGTTTAACGATGCGATCTACTCTTGAGAATGATAAGTTGATCGGGACGAACTTCTTGGATTGGTATCGTAACTTGAGAATTGTACTCAAGCACGATAAGAAGTCGTACGTCCTGGAAGGGGCTCTACCACCAGAGCCTGCGGCCAGTGCCACGAGAGCCGTCAAGGATGCTTGGTTGAAGCATCAGACTGACGACAACGAGATTTCCTGTCTCATGTTGGGAAGCATGGCCCCGAATCTGCAGAGGCAGTTTTAGGGGAAGAGCATGTTTGATATGATCGAACAGCTCAAAACCATGTTTCAGGAGCTAGCGCGTACGTGTTTGATATGATCAACCAACTCTAGACCATATTTGAGGAGCTAGCGCGTACTGAAAAGTACAAGACGCTGAAAGCTCTGGTGAAGACGGAGATGCCGAGAGGTAGCTCTGTCAACACCTACGTCCTCAACATGAGAGCTCATATTGAGGAACTTGAGCGTATGGGAGTGAAGCTCGATGGAGACTTGGCTGTGGACTTATCCTGATGTCATTGCCCGAAGACTCTAATCAGTTCGTGATGCAATACCATATGCACGGGATGACTAAGAGCTTAGCCGAACTGCATGGGATGCTGAAATCTGTTGGTTGTAATGCTCTAGGATGATCTGTGATATGACATTTTGACTTTGTATTGATTCATTGATTTATGAATGCATTGCATTCCCGTTATATGATTGGCATGTTTGTTATATTTCGGTATCCTTGAATCATTATAGAATGATTCTAAACACCCTGGTCAGTTATCATTGTGGGAACAATGATGAATTAAGACTAGCATGAGGTGTGATCGATGCATTGGATGCATATCACAATCATGGGTACTCGTTGTGAACGAGTGACTGGATGACCCGCATGAGATTGTCACATGGACAGAGTCATGACTTGAATCTCATAAAGCGGTTCGTTCTTGGATCCTCAGACCTGAGATGTCTAGAGTATCTGATATGAGGAGTGGCATGTCTTGACTGCGTCAAACGTCGTCTTTAACCGGATGATTATAACGGCGTTGATCAGATACGTTCACGAATCATATGGAGATAATAGACATGCAATATGGGACTTATCACCTCCTCAATAGGAGAGATATCGCTGGGCCCCTCTCGTGGAAGTCGGACTATGAAAACGCGTGGCCACGCTATAGATGAAGTTGCATCTATTTTATTAGTCGATTTGCCAAAACGAGAAAGCGGTTGAACTTGAAGGGTGGCTCAAACCATGCCCTTGTTCAACATATGATATCGTGAGACAAAGGACCAGAACTCGAGCTGTTACTGCCTTGGTTAGATCACCTCTAACTCAATTCTAAATGGGTGGTCATGGCGTCTTGCTAGAGGCTAACCATGACTTGTAGATCGGGAAAGGTTCTCGAGGCTTCTGGCACTACGAATGGGCCTACAGGGTCACACACCAATAGGGATGGACTTATACGTGAAGAATACGAAGAATGGAAACGAGATTTGACCGAAACGAGCATGAAAAGAAGTTTTCAGTGCGTTGGTCCGGAGCTGACCAAGTTTGGTCAGCCCCGGACCAAGTCTGGTCAGATCA
>NW_010967304.1:451487-452002 GCF_000463585.1 Tarenaya hassleriana
GTTCTGACTCGGACCGAGTCAATACTCGGAAAAAGTCTCTTTTCACAAGGATTAGGGTTTCTAACTTATAAGGAGGTGTTGGACGCCGTCCTAAGTAGAAGACAGACTTACAGAACCCTAAGACAGATCTAGAACACAAGAAAATCGTTTCTTTTGAGGTTCTAGTTCTAGGGATTCGATCCCAAGTCTTGAAAACCCTATTCACTTCAAAGATCCTAGCAGATCAGTTCCAAAAGCGTTTGGAATCCTTCCCGTCGGTGTGGATACGTGTAGAGGAGCTGCACTTTCAACCATGGTTTGAGCCACCCTTCAAGTTCAACCGCTTTCTCGTCTTGGCAAATCGACTAATAAAATAGATGCAACTTCATCTATAGCTTGGCCACGCATTTTCATAGTCCGACTTCCACGAGAGGACCCAACGATATCTCTCCTATTGAGGAGGTGATAAGTCCCATATTGCATGTCTATTATCTCCATATGATTCGTGAACGTATCTGATCAACGCCGTTATAATC
>NW_010967304.1:469463-472921 GCF_000463585.1 Tarenaya hassleriana
CCTTAGGACGGCGTCCAACCCCTCTTTATAAGTTAGAAACCCTAATCCTTGTGAAAAGAGACTTTTTCCGAGTATTGACTCGGTCCGAGTCAGAACTCTGACTCGGTCGAGTCAGAACGAATCAGCCCAAGCCCATTGTCAACTCTTGACTCGGCCCATTTAGTATTGACTCGGTCCGAGTCAAGTACTGACTCGGTCCGAGTCAGAAGGCTGAAACCGTCCCGACACTCTGATTTGATCCGAAAACGATTTTTCCGACCAAATCTAAGTCTTCCTTTCCGAAACTTCACATATAAGTCCATCCCTAATGGTGTGTGACCCTGTAGGCCCATTCGCAGTGGCAGCAGCCTCGAGAACCATTCCCGATCTACAAGTCATGGTTAGCCTCTAGCAAGACGCCATGACCGCCCACGTTGAATTGAGTTAGAGGTGATCTAACCAAGGCAATAACAGCTCGAGTTCTGATCCTTTATCTCACGATATCATGTGTTGAACAAGGGCATGGTTTGAGCCACCCTTCAACTTCAATCGCTTTCTCGTCTTGGTAAATCGACTAGTAAAATAGATGCAACTTCATCTATAGCGTGGCCACGCATTTTCATAGTCCGACTTCCACGAGAGGGCCCAGCGATATCTCTCCTATTGAGGAGGTGATAAGTCCCATATTGCATGTCTATTATCTCCATATGATTCGTGAACGTATCTGATCAACGCCGTTATAATCATCCGGTTAAAGACGACGTTTGACGCAGTCAAGACACGCCACTCCTCATATCAGATACTCTAGACATCTCAGGTCTGAGGATCCAAGAACAAACCGCTTTATGAGATTCAAGTCATGACTCTATCCATGTGATAATCTCATGCGGGTCAACCAGTCACTCGTTCACAACGAGTACCCATGAGTGTGATATGCATCCAATGCGAGATAAAGGATCAGAACTTGAGCTGTTATTGCCTTGGTTAGATCACCTCTGACTCAATTCAACGTGGGTGGTCATGGCGTCTTGCTAGAGGCTAACCATGACTTGTAGATCGGGAATGGTTCTCGAGGCTGCTGCCACTGCGAATGGGCCTACAGGGGCACACACCATTAGGGATAGACTTATATGTGAAGTTTCAGAAAGAAAGACTTGGATTTGGTCGGAAAAACTGTTTTCGGATCAAATCAGAGTGTCGGGACGTTTTCAGCCTTCTGACTCGGACCGAGTCAGTTCTATGCGGGTCGAAGCCCAGAAAGTGTTTTGGGCTTGGCTGATGTTTTGACTCGGTCGAGTCAAAGTTTTGACTCGGACCGAGTCAATACTAAATGGGCCGAGTCAAGAGTTGACAATGGGCTTGGGCTAATTCGTTCTGACTCGACCGAGTCAGAGTTCTGACTCGGACTGAGTCAATACTCGAAAAAAATCTCGTTTCACAAGGATTAGGGTTTCTAACTTATAAGGAGGTGTTGGACGCCGTCCTAAGTAGAAGACAGACTTACAGAACCCTAAGACAGATCTAGAACACAAGAAAATCGTTTCTTTTGAGGTTCTAGTTCTAGGGATTCGATCCCAAGTCTTGAAAACCCTATTCACTTCAAAGATCCTAGCAGATCAGTTCCAAAAGCGTTTGGAATCCTTCCCGTCGGTGTGGATACGTGCAGAGGAGCTGTACTTTTAGCTCTTGGTGATTAAAACAGGCCCTGGATCGATCGCTACTTTCAGATCTTCAGGAAAGAGGTAAGGATTCGATTCCTACGGTGATATACACGATCTGTCGGGGTTTTACGGATGATTTTGGTTGCGTGTGACGTTTGACTAGGTTTAGATTATTCTTCCGCTGCATGAAACCTAGTAAACCAAACCCTAGATCGATATGATCGCATGCTAGGAATCCGTAGCCTAAATCCCAACAGTGGTATCAGAGCCTGGTTCTCTATATATCGCCGTGCTTGTCGCATGAGGCAGTTCGTCAGACTTTGTTAGATGCAATTGTTGCATCGTTTCAAGTGTCTAAGCCGAGATTCTGATTCTACCGATATGATCGGAACAGCTTGATTGAACTGACTTGAATTCAGTCAAGATTTCATGGTGTTCAAGTCACCTATGCCTCATGTAATCTCAAGCTATTACCGCCCATTAGTAGAGCAACTGTCAAGGCCTCGATCGTCATGGTTACGGGTCATGCCCTAGCTGAGCGTGCCTGATTATCTTGGTGAGGCAGTATGGAGAAACCGTGATTCTCATAGCTCGAATATGGTTGAGCTTGAATTGGGTTATCAAGTCGGACTTGGACCTGATGGTAAGGATGGGATGAGGAACATGCAGTGATAGCGTATCACTATCCCATACTCATCTAGGAATCACATAGGATGTGATTGACAATGTGTTGTCTACCTAAATAGCATGTTTTTGAGCGTCATGCCCTAGCTGACTCAAAAGCATGTGAAATATGGATCCTAGCTCACTTAGAAACTCATTGAGGGTGTTTTTCTTAGTGGGAGCCTGTCATATTGCATCTATAATCTGTGTTAGTAAGTGTACTAAGCGACTTGCATATTTTCTGTCTATTTGTCTGTCTTTTTCTGTAGAACATATCTGTTGCAGGAATCTGTTTTATCTCACCATGCGATCTATCCTTATGAAGGATAAGCCTCTGACCACGGCTTCTAGATCGATCATTGATGCTTATTGGAAGCATGAGGATGATGATCTGGACGTGTCCAGCTTGATGCTTGGAAAGATGCCTTCGGAATTGCGTAAGCAATTAGAGGACATGGACAATTCTTTGATAGTTAATCAGTTGAATGTGTCATTCCAAGAGAAAGCTGGGAGCCGAGGGAAGAATGATATGGTAGTTGTTAGAAAGAGTTCCACCAAAAGAAAACGTTCCAAGGGCAAGGGCAAGAGGAAAGTGGCAAGCGTTGTCATTGAACCTAAGCCTGAGTCCAAGAAGGAAGAGTGTTATTTCTGTCATGCCATCGGGCATTGGTATAGAAATTGCAGACTCTACCTGGAAGATCAGAGGAAGAAGAAGCTTACAGAAGCTTCGACTTCTGGTATCTTCGTTATAGAGGCGAACTTGTTTACTTCTACATCATGGGTATTAGATACCGGATGTGCCTCACACATTTGTGGAAATGTGCAAGGACTTCGAGGAAGTAGACAATTGGCGAAGGGAGAAGTAGATCTCCGCGTCGGGAATGGAGCAAAAGTTGTTGCATTAACCATCGGGACTTACGATCTCACTTTACCTCCTTGCCTTGTATTGGAGTTGCATGATTGTTATTTTGTACCTGCCATCAGCATGAACATTATATCGATTTCATGTTTAGACTCGGATGGTTTCAGATTTGTTATTGAGAACAAATATCTGTCCATTTATAGAGGCGATTTATTCTATGGTAAGGGTTACCAGTTTAATGGCCTTTATGTTTTGGAAGATGAACCATCTAGATACAGGTCGATCTATAACAT
>NW_010967304.1:476413-482267 GCF_000463585.1 Tarenaya hassleriana
GTATGACGCACTCTAAAAATGTTTTAATGCACTCTAAACATGTTTGGAGGCACTCTAAACATGTTTAGATGAACTCTCAACATGTTTCGGCGCATTCTAAAAATGTTTTAATGCACTCTAAACATGTTTGGATGCACTCGAAACATGTTCTTTTCACAAGGATTAGGGTTTTTAACTTATAAGGAGGTGTTGGACGCCGTCCTAAGTAGAAGACAGACTTACAGAACCCTAAGACAAGTCTAGAACACAAGAAAATCGTTTCTTTTGAGGTTCTAGTTCTAGGGATTCGATCCCAAGTCTTGAAAACCCTATTCACTTCAAAGATCCTAGCAGATCAGTTCCAAAAGCGTTTGGAATCCTTCCCGTCGGTGTGGATACGTGTAGAGGAGCTGCACTTTCAACTCTTGGTGATTAAAACATGCCCTGGATCGATTGCTACTTTCAGATCTTCAGAAAAGAGGTAAGTATTCGATTCCTACGGTGATATACATGATTAAACGGGGTTTTACGGATGATTTTGGTTGCGTGTGACGTTTGACTAGGTTTAGATTATTCTTCCGCTGCATGAAACCTAGTAAACCAAACCCTAGATCGATATGATCGCATGCTAGGAATCCGTAGCGAAACCCAACAAAATCGACCGAGCAAGATATATCGTGGTCCCTAAGACTGTGCTTGCTGCGGAGAAGAACTCCAGCAAGAAGCGGCGGGGTAAAGCGAAAAAGAAGGCGGGGAAAAAGGAAAAAGTTGCCTCTACGCCTAAGCCTAAGCCCGATAAAGGTGATTATCATTACTGCGGAGTGTCTGGACACTGGAAGCGTAATTGTCACCTTTACTTGGAGGATCTGAAGGATAAGAAGCTTGGTGAAGCTTCTGTCTCAGGTATTCATGTTATAGAAGCTAGCATCTGTACTACATCTTCGTGGGTATTAGATATCGGAAGTGTCTCACACATTTGTAGAAATGTGGAGGGACTAAGAAGAAGTCGGATGTTGGCAAAGGGAGAAGCGGATCTGCGCGTCAGAAATGGTGCAAGAATTGTTGCATTGTGTGTTGGCGTTTATGATTTGCATCTTCCTTCTGGACTTGTTTTAGAATTAAGTAATTGTTACTATGTGCCTGCGATCAGCAGAAACATCATTTCTACTTCATGTCTGGATTTGGATGGTTTTCGATTTGTGATTGAGAACTTGAGTTTGATGATTTATCGAGGCAGTATTTACTATGGTAATGGTTATCTGGTGAATGGTTTATACATCTTGAATGATCAGCCTCCAAACTCGACATCATCCATCTATAACGTGAGTGCCAAACGGTTTAAGCCGAACGACTCCAAAAGAGTCAGTGGGAGTAGGATCGAACTTGAGGAACTTGAGGAAGTTCCAGAGCCAGACTTCACGCGACCATCACCGCCACCACCTACTTGTGGCCCAGACAGCTATGGATACACATTCCAGCCACAAGACGACTTCCAGCGCTTCATGTATCAGGCGATGTTAGACACGCGGAGTTCGGTAGACAGGGCAGTAGTCGACATCAGGAGTTCAGTCGATAGCGCTATGACGGACATGCGGAGCCATGTCGACTCCGAGATGACGAGCATGTACACCAGATGGTGCGCGACTTCATCCTAGCTGGTTGATCAGATGCAGGCACTCAGGATACATCACGATGCATTATATGGGGAGTTTCGCGGGTTCCGCAACCGACTATTCCTAGATGAGCAGCCACCAGTACCCATGGAGGACGACAGAGACGATGCACCAGCAGACGACTAGACCATAGTTCAGGTAGGTCTTCCCTTTTCTATTTTAGTAGAGATGTAGTAGGCCTTTCGGATGTATTTTATAGACTCGGATTTTGCATACTCAGGACTTATTTATCTATATGCGAGCCTCTATGTTTTTTCGAGATGGGATTCCTGGGATCTCTAGAGCGAATCCTATTCCTAAGAGATCAATTCTAGGGTTTGCGCAGCGGATGTAAAACAAAAATTTAATAAACCCTAGAACCATGCTTCTATGAATCGTAGAAACGTTAGAACGCTTACCTCAATCGATCCGGAGCCTGTATCAATCGAAGAATTAGTCTGATCACGAAAGGGAGGAAGAATACCTCGCCCTCTACATGTATCCACACCTCGGGATGGATTCCAACGGTTGGAACTTGTCTGTTAGGACCCGAATCTGCTATTCGGTTTTGTGCTTCGAGAAAACGTACTTCGATCACACTCTCTGTTGAAATAGAAACAAAATATGGAGATTTGATATGATTGATAATAATTAAAGGCATTATATCAATTAAGAATAAAATATATATCGTGTCAATTATATTTTGCCTTATTTGTTTCTTTTGTATCTTTATTTCCTTGTTTCTTTCCATAACTTTTCCTATAAATATATGAATTATTTTCATTGTAATGTAACAAGAAAGAAGAGATGTAGCAATAAAAGTGTTTCCGTTCTTTTATATTTTGTTCTTTCTTTCTAATTTAATTTCCACATTTTATTTTTCAATATGGTATCAGAGCCTGGTTGCGATCTGGACTATATGTTTCTCTTTTTTTTTTCTAATTTTCTAATCTCTTCTTTCTTTTGTGTTTTGGAAGTTCATAGTTCCAAATAATTCAAAAGGGAGTAAAAAAAAAAAACCAAATTCAAACAATGTGCTATGACAAAAAGAAGTCAAAGCTAAAAACTCTAAGATCAAGCAAAATGCTATGACAAAAAAGAGTTAAAGCTAGAACTTTAAAGTCAAGCGAAGTGATTTGAAAAAGGTTAGTACTCTCTAAATGAATGAAATTTAGTGTCTATGGATTGT
The DNA here is from genome assembly GCF_000463585.1 of Tarenaya hassleriana. Lineage (NCBI taxonomy): Eukaryota > Viridiplantae > Streptophyta > Magnoliopsida > Brassicales > Cleomaceae > Tarenaya > Tarenaya hassleriana. The sequence continues at coordinate 479,234 of NW_010967304.1, forward strand.
TTTAATAACAGTGAAGTTTTTCATCATTTTGTTTTATCTTCAAGATTGATTTTTGAATTCTTTCAAAATCAATCTTGAGGGAGAATGTTGAAATATAAACAAAATATGGAGATTTGATATCATTGATAATAATTAAAGGCATTATATCAATTAAGAATAAAATATATATCGTGTCAATTATATTTTGCCTTATTTGTTTCTTTCATATCTTTATTTCCTTGTTTCTTTCTATAAATGTATGAATTATTTTCATTGTAATGTAACAAGAAAGAAGAGATGTAGCAATAAAAGTGTTTTCGTTCTTTTATATTTTGTTCTTTCTTTCTAATTTAATTTCCACATTTTATTTTTCAATACTCTCAACCTCTTGGATCTCACCAAAAGTCTGTCAAAAGTGTTCTAAAGTCGGCTCTCCTTCATTAGGGTTTAATCTCCTTCTTATAAAGTGATTTAACCCTAATTTCGATTTAATTTCGGAAAAACGTGAAGCCCAGAACGGACGGTCCAGAAATGCACGTCGACCATCCGTTCCATTACGTAGAACGGACGGTCTGCCATTAGTGGACCGTCCGTTCCAGACCTTCAGGAACGGACAACCGAATGCAGACCGATCCCGATGGCGGACCGTCCGTTCCGGACATCTAGTCCATCCGTTCCAGACCCTTCCGTCTTGGTTTTCCGGTCATTTTCTCGTGCGTTTTCTCCTTCCCTGCGTGTGTGACCCTGTAGGCTCATTCGATATAGCAGTATAACCCGAAATCTCTATTCCGGATATACAAGTCATAGGCGGTCTCTACAAGACACTATGACTACCTATCTCGAATAGAGTTTGTTCGTGATCTTACGAACGCCAGTGATGATTCCGGTAGATGATCCTTTTGTATCGCGATATCATATGTCGAACATAAGGCATGGACAAGCCACCTTATCTAATTCGACTGCTTTCTCGTTCACTGAGTTCGACTGTCTGAAATAGACGAAGTTCGTCTATAGTGCGGCCACACATTTCTACAGTCTCGTGCCTTCCTAACTGATCTGCACAGCATCTTGAACTGAGTCAAGTGAGCAATGGGATCCTCTGTAGGCCGCCCTCTAAAACTCGCCTGACTGAACATCGTGATGCACTGTGGTGGTAGCTCGAAACTGTCAATGGGCGGACGGTTGATGCATGATAGGAGTTGGGTGTGCTTCAGTGCAATGTAAGAACCCAAAGTCTCCTCTGCAACATAAGTAGCTTCGCCCTCGGTATGCTGATCGTATAGCGGATTCATGCGCTCTTGGTTCATGTTGTGCTCCTCATCATGAACCGCACGCTCTTGTTGATGGTCGTGCGAACTGCTTGACCTCGACATAGCTTCTCTTCTCTGCTGATTTCGGATGTCCCTCAAAGTACGCTCAATCTCCGGACGTAGACTAGGTCTTCTTTCCGAGTAGAGCTCCTTGTCATGCACTAGAACCCTGCAAATCGCAAACAAAAAGAAGAACTCGAAACCAAGTGAATCCGCAAAAACCAAAGAAAGCAAAACAAAAAGAAAAAGAAAAAGAAAACAAGCTAAGATCTAGAATCAATAAAGACCTAGAAATAGGCTAACCAGTCCCCGGCAACGGCGCCAAAAACTTGATACGTGTGTACCGAGTCTAGAATTTATACCCGATTCACCACTCAACGCAAGGATACGGATCGTCGTAACACGGGGTCGAACGCAAGGACCGGTAGTTAAATCTAAGTCTAATCAAAACTAAATCGAATCCAGCAAGTGGAAGTGATGGTGGAAATAGGTGGAATCAATGAAAAATAAAATAAGAAAGCAAATAAAAACGAGTAACCTATCAAACAAGGATGACTACGGGTCTCGAGACCGTATTCGCGTGTATGGGTATATGCTAAGCATGCGAGAATAACGATTATGACTTGTATTCGGGAATCATCAAGCAACAATGATAGAGAATTCACCTCTCGGTCTACTAACTCCCTACCTACAGAGTAACTCGTCAATCTCTCGATCTATTCAAGTTAACCCTAGGTGCATAAAGAACGCTATCATCAACCCTAGATCGATTAAACCATATCTATATGTGAATAATACGATCTATCCTATTGATTTTGATCCGAAACCAACTTATATCTCTATGTAGTTTAGAATCTAAGATAATTGACCAAGGGGTTAGCAAACATCAATCCAATAAAAGCGCAAATCAATAGAACCGAAACAAATCAAAACCGAAATCCAAGTTAGGGTTCAAACATACCCAAAACACATACGAATCCCTAACCCATAGTCGTGGATCTACTCACGGTTCATAGAAAACAATAGAAAGAACAGAGAAAAAGAGATAAAAGAGAGGAAATGAAGTCTCATGCAGATGTGTAATCTCCACGATCGAATCTTCCTTCTTCTTCCCGAAATCCCGTGAACTTCTATTCTTCTCTCCCCAAAAGCTCTCCAAAAATCTGTATCTAGGTGTTCTCTAAGGTTCTCCCCTGTACTAGGACGTGGCTAGGGCTTTTTTATAACCCTATGGTGGCTCCCAAGAGTCCTATTCCCATTCTGATGCTGAAAATCGCGAACCTGGGTTTTAGACTGGATTCAGACCGATTCCAGATGGTCCGGACCGGATCCAGATTCCTGGGGTCAAATTCTGCGTTCTGGAATCGGACTGAATCCAGTTGGGTCCGGCCTTGCACTGACAGAAGTCTGTCCTTCACGGTTTTGCTGATAACTTCCTGCTCCGATGTCGGATTTACGCGATTTTGGTATCTATGCGAAGCTCTTGATGTGCTCTTTCCAATGGTATAAATCTCGCACGATTTGGACCTCCGTAGATAAAGTTATTGATGTCGCAACATGAGTATCTCATCCGAACTTCTCCTTTAACGCTCCAAATGGCTCCTTTTCGAGTCCAATCATCTTCGACAAAACATCCGAAAATGGTCAAGACAATGCAACGGATGCGATAACGACAACACGCGCTAAAACGTCACATTGTTATGGAGTTTATGTTGTCCAACACCAAAGACTTCGTGGACTAACAT
>NW_010967304.1:488347-490094 GCF_000463585.1 Tarenaya hassleriana
TTCCTCTACATGCACCTTAGGTGTCTCGTGAGCTATGGCTTTCCCTTTCTCCTCGATGGTGTATCTAGAGATCACCCCTTTTTCTGTGGTCAAAGGGACTGTATCATGCAGGTTCTCTCCACTTATAAGATGAATAGCATTGACATGCTCTCGTGGATTTGGCTCAGGCTTTCCCGGGAATGTACCCTGTGGTCTGGAGACATGCGATGCAAGTTGTGCAATCTGAGTATCGACAAGCTTCAGATGAGCTTCGACCCCATCTAATCTCCTCTCAAAATTGTCTTGCCTGACTTTTATGCTCTGTATCTCGGTCTTCAGCTCAGTGAATGATGTCTTCTGATCGAGCATTAGCTGGGCAAGCATCGTCTTGATGTCTGCTTCATCGTTCTTCGCAGGTTGAGGCGCTCGGTAACCTTGATTCTGCTGCCGTATCCTGGATTCTGCTGTGCATATCCCTGATTCTGCCCCTGAAAACGTGACTGAGTGAAGCTCGGGGGATTCTGAGGGATTCTGGGAATGCCATGTTGTTGTGCATTCAATGCTCCACTCGGGTTTCCGTAGGAGAAACCAAGATGATTTTTCTCAAAATAATTGACGTCCTTCCTCTATCTCTGGTGGTGTCTGATTCGAACTGCTCTTAGCTTCCAAATGGAGCTTGATAACCGCTAGCCTTTGAATCTCTCCCATGCATCGTATAGACTCTCGTCACTCTCCTGAGTGAAGCTGTGTATAGCTCTTTTTGCAGCTCGTGTCTTCTCTAGGGAGTAATATTTCGCCATGAATTGCTCCTCTAGCTCTTCCCATGTCGTGTCAGCAGAGAAGAGAAGCTATGTCGAGGTCAAGCAGTTCGCACGACCATCAACAAGAGCGTGCGGTTCATGATGAGGAGCACCACATGAACCAAGAGCGCATGAATCCGCTCTACGATCAGCATACCGAGGGCGAAGCTACTTATGTTGCAGAGGAGACTTTGGGTTCTTACATTGCACTGAAGCACACCCAACTCCTATCATGCATCAACCATCCGCCCATTGACAGTTTCGAGCTACCGCCACAGTGCATCACGATGTTCAGTCAGGCGAGTTTCAGAGGGAGGCCTACAGAGGATTCCATTGCTCACTTGACTCAGTTCAAGATGCTGTGCAGATCAGTTAGGAAGGCACGAGGAATGACCATCGAGGATGTATATTTGAAGGCCTTTCCTTTTTCACTGATGGACCGGGCGAGAGATTGGCTCTACACCGTTGAGCCGAACTCGATCACGACATGGGAAGAGCTAGAGGAGCAATTCATGGCGAAATATTACTCCCTAGAGAAGACACGAGCTGCAAAAAGAGCTATACACAGCTTCACTCAGGAGAGTGACGAGAGTCTATACGATGCATGGGAGAGATTCAAAGGTTATCAACGCCTTTGTCCACACCACGGCATGGATAAGCGACTGTTGCTATCCACATTCATCCACGGATTACGACATGATACCAGAGCTTGGATGGATGCAGCCTGTGGAGGGAGCGTTTATGAGATTCCCTTTGACACCCTAGAGACTCAAATTGCGAAGATGGCCAAGGCTAGAGGGATGACCAGAGATAGCAATACACGACCCATGGCTCAGATAGATACAGGAGAATCTGCAGTTTTGAAAGCTGTCATGTCTGAGCTAGCGGTTATCAAGCTCCATTTGGAAGCTAAGAGCAGTTCGAATCAGACACCACCAGAGATAGAGGAGGCAGTGGAGGACGTCAAT
>NW_010967304.1:490676-493515 GCF_000463585.1 Tarenaya hassleriana
GAAACAGGGTTTTTGACTGGATCCGGACCGATTCCAGGTGGATCCGGACCGGATCCAGATTCCTGGGGTCAAATTCTGCGTTGTGGAATCGGACCGAATCCAGTTGGATCCGGCCTTGCACTGGCAGAATTCTGTCCTTCACGGTTTTCCTCATAACTTCATGCTCCGATGTCGGATTTACGCGATTTTAGTGCGAAGCTCTTGATGTGCTCTTTCCAATGGTATAAATCTCACACGATTTGGACCTCCGTAGATAAAGTTATTGATGTCGCAACATGAGTATCTCATCCGGACTTCTCCTTTAACGCTTCAATTAGCTCCTTTTCGAGTCCAATCATCTCCGAAACCTGTAACTCTGCAAAACTAGAGCACAACCGGGTTTTGTATCCTAACACGCCTAGAATGCCTATGAATGCATGTGATTATCCTATAAAACCTAGACAAACTCTCATCAAAATATAGAGAAGAATAGGAGTTATCAAATCCCCCCAGACTTAAACCTTTGCTCGTCCTCGAGTAAAGAACGAAGGAATAAAATCTGCAAAACAGGGAATGACGAACATCAAATAGCATCATCGTGAGAATCAAAAGCAAAACATCCATCCAATACTAGTTTCTCGAGAATCGTACCCAAACCGGTCTACTATGATCTTCCTACCAAAGACTAATCTACCTAGCCATGGGATTTTTTATTGCCACCTAGAACTTGTTAGAATCTCTACAACTCACCAAGTCTATTTCCGAACCTATCTACTATGATCTTTCTCCCGATTTCCTTCTTCCTCTGTTTCTGTCCGAAAATGGCAAGGTGCCAGATCTAGGGCGATTTATGCTGCGAGAGGGAGATCGAACGGGCTGAAGCCCAGGCCCAGAGGTGAGCCTGCAACGCCCTTAGCGCGTGGGAGGCGACAGCACGGCAGGTAGGCCTCAGAATCCGGCAAAAGCCACGTCTGAAGATAGCAAGTTGGCAACTTGCGGAGATCTGTCGAGGCCCGGTCCGGCGGACCAAGGGTCCGCCGGACCAACTCCTGGTCCGCCGGACTGGGGTCACTTATTTTTTTTTCGAAATTTTCCCCAGTCCGCGCTGTCTAGTCCCGACTCCGACTGAGTGGTTGGTCCGCCCCGGACCAGTCCTGGTCCGGCGGACCAACCTCTCTTTTTTTTTCTTTTTCTCCTTTTCGTTTTCTTCATTCCTTCTAGATCCTTCTCGCATGTGACGATCCTCGTGCCTCTCTTCGGCATTGTACTATTTACTTTTGGTGATTTTGTGACATCTCTATTTAATTATTTATTTTTAAATAATTAAATATTCCAATCGAGTTTCGGGGTATTACATTCACTATGGACCATCCATAAGAATGAATCATGTCTATTTGGGTCACAGTTGATCTGATTAAGCAATGATTGCATAATCTGACTAAGAAAACGAAAATTTTCGGAATCTGTACCTCGGATCGTCTGTTCTAGATGTAGAACGGATGGTCCAGCCTTGGCAGAACGAACGGTCTACCCTCAGAAGTCGGAACGGACGGTCCACGACAGACGAGACGGACGGTCCAACCTCAGAACAGGTGGAACGGACAGTCTGACACTCAGACCGTCCGGTCCAGACTCACAGTCTGTTCCGTTCCACCCAGTCCGCCACCCCTGGACCGTCCAGTCTGGCACACCCAGAACAGACGGTCTAGGGTTACGTGATCAGATCACGTTTTTCTGCTTTCTCGGCCCCGATCAGACCTGAAGCACATCCGAATTCATCTGTAGACTAAAAATTCAAACTCCTACACTCTATGCAACATGAAACATGGAATCTACCATAGATTCAATCATCAAACATGCATAGAAATCAAAACAAACATGGATTTAACGATTTAAACCTTTTGATTGTCTCATCAAAGCGAAGGTTCCAGCTCCTCGAAGCCTGCTTCAGTCCATAAATGGACCTCTGAAGCTTGCACACCATCCTCGGGTTCCTTGGATCGACAAAACCTTCGGGTTGTGTCATGTACACATCCTCGGTCAAGTTCCCGTTAAGGAACGCGGTCTTGACATCCATTTGCCATATCTCATACTCATAATATGCGGCTATGGCAAGAAAGATCCTGATGGACTTCAACATAACTACAGGCGAAAAGGTTTCATCATAGTCAATACCATGAATTTGAAGGAATCCTTTCGCCACAAGTCGTGCCTTATACGTGTGCACGTTTCCATCTATATCGGTCTTCTTCTTGAAGATCCACTTGCATCCGATGGGTTTTACCCCTTCAGATGCATCAACCAGAGTCCATACTTTGTTGTCTGACATGGATTGCATCTCGTACTTCATAACCTCGCGCCATTTCTCGGAATTCGGACTCGCCATAACCTCTGGGTATGTGGTAGGCTCATCATGTTCCAATAACATGAGCTCCTCATTCACAATCACGAGAAATCCGTATCTCACAGGCTCTTGGCGAATCCTGCCTGATCTCCGAGGTTCACTCGTCGAAGGTTGAGTCACAACCGGCAGTGAAACAGGTTGAACTTCTTCAACTTGTTCACTCGGCTCAGCGTTTACTTGCTGCTCTCGAACTTCCTCAAGTTCGACCCTACTCCCACTGACTCTTTTGGAGACGAACTCTCGCTCCATAAAAGTCGCATCCCTGGCAATGAACACCTTGTTCTCTACCGGAATGTAGAAGTAGTAACCCTTAGATTCCTTAGGGTAGCCTACAAATAAACACTTATCAGATTTGGAGGATAACTTATCAGTCATCTGACGCTTCACATAAGCGTCGCAACCCCAAATTCTGACAAACGATAACGCGGGACGCTTCCCCGTCCATATCTCATATGG
>NW_010967304.1:493590-494040 GCF_000463585.1 Tarenaya hassleriana
AGCAGGTACGCAGCGGTCTCTAAAGCATAGCCCCAAAAGGACTTCGGAAGATCTGTCTGACTCATCATCGACCGAACCATGTCTAACAGTGTTTGGTTCCTCCGTTCAGACACGCCATTCCATTGTGGCGTTCCAGGAGGGGTTAATTGTGATACAATGCCATAATCAACCAGATAGTCAGTGAACTCTTGGCTCATATACTTGCCACCACGATCTGATCGAAGTGTCTTGATCGTCTTGCCAAGATGGTTTTGTACTTCGTTTCTGAAAGCCTTGAACATTTCAAGTGTTTCAGACTTATGTCTCATCAAATAGACATAACCGTATCGACTGAAATCATCAGTGAACGTAACGAAATACAGATAACCTCCTCTAGCCGGACAGCTCATTGGTCCACACACATCACTATGTATCAGATCCAATAACTCTGTCGCTCTCTGTCCTTTCCCC
>NW_010967304.1:504809-505158 GCF_000463585.1 Tarenaya hassleriana
TATGTCTCATCAAATAGACATAATCGTATCGACTGAAATCATCAGTGAACGTAACGAAATACAGATAACCTCCTCTAGTTGGACAGCTCATTGGTCCGCATACATCACTATGTATGAGAGCCAATAACTCCGCCGCTCTCTGTCCTTTCCCCTTGAAAGGATGCTTTGTCATCTTGCCCATCAAACAATACTCGCAAGATTCAAGAGACTCATAGTCAAACGAGATGTTAGTTTCTATAACATGAGTACCTGAGGCAGAAGCTTCACCAAGCTTCTTATCCTTTAGATCCTCCAAGTAAAGGTGACAATTACGCTTCCAGTGTCCAGACACTCCGCAGTAATGACAGTC
>NW_010967304.1:505565-523621 GCF_000463585.1 Tarenaya hassleriana
CCCTCAAACTGCCTCTGCAGATTCGGGGCCATGCTTCCCAACATGAGACAGGAGATCTCATTGTCATCACTCTGATGCTTCAACCAAGCATCTCTGACGGCTCTCGTGGCATTGGCTGCAGGCTCTCGTGGTAGAGCCCCTTTTAGGACGTATGACTTCTTATCGTGCTTGAGAACTATTCTCAAGTTACGATACCAGTCCAAGAAGTTCGTCCCAGTAAGCTTATCCTTCTCAAGGATAGATCGCATCGTCAAACTCGGTACGCTACCGGCTGGTGCCATGTCCTACAAAAGAGACAAAACAGAACGAACAAAACAAAATTGCAGATTCTATCAATGATCTACTACTAGCTAGTCCATCATCAATCAATGACAACATGGATGCAAACACAAGCTATATTCTCATAAAGAAAACTAACCCTATAATAATTTTCTATATGGGACTAAGATCCGTATTTCACATAAGAACAAGTTTTTACACTCAGCCTTATGCTATTTAGGTAGACATCTAATGTCAATCACATCCAATGTGATTCTTAGATCTTTTATGAGACTATGATATCAAATATCATTGCATACTTGTCTGATCTGTACCATTAAGTCTTGAGTCAAACTCGACAACTTAACCTAAGATTAACCATATTCAAGCTGTGGGAACCACGATTTCCCACCCTGCCTCACAAAGATAATCCGGCACGCTAAACTTTGGTATGACCCGTGTTACGGATGATCGATGCCTTCACAGGCGCTCTAGTAATGGGAGGTACACACTCAGCATTACATGAAAAAGGGATTTTCGAAACCACACTAGATCAAGCATCTACTTTAAAGCAATGAGAACCACCATTTCTCCATCTTGCCTCACCAAGATAATACAGCACACCTAGCTTTGGCATGGTCTATGACACGTATGATCGAGGCCTTGACAAGTGCTTTACTCGTAAAACTCCTAGATCTAACCGGTTTCTGTGCAATGATTAACATAATCCGAATAGACCATCCATTCGATTATGTAATCCCAATCTCGAAGCTCCCACTCAATCAAGCATATCCTCAATTAAGTTACATGCATTCATTCACTATGGACCATCCATAAGATTGAATCATGTTGTTCTGAATCACAAATGATCTGATTCAGCTACTATTGCTCAAATCACATCGCAAAACAAAGAACCAAAAAATTTTTGGTTTCACCCGGGACATAGACCGGTCGGTCCAGTACCTTGACCGGTCGGTCCACGTGAATTCGGTCCATTCGGTCTGGACTAGTCAGTCCGTTCGGTCTGGACTAGTCAGTCCGTTCGGTCTGACTCTTCAGTCCATTCGGTCTAACTTTCCAGACCGTTCGGTCCAGACCAATGGTCCTGACTTTCGCCCCTTCGGTCCGTCTCTATCGGACCAGTGACCTAGAACGAACGGACTGAGTAAGTAGTCCGTTCGGTCTAGACACCATAGTCCGTTCGGTCCAACATCTTGGTTCGTTCGGACTGGATCATCTAGTCCGTTCGGTCCAACAATTGGTCCGTTCGGACTGGACAATCTGGTCCAGAGAAACGACGAACCCTAGACCGTCCGGTCCAGAGGACCAGACTGTTCGGTCTAGGCGGAAAAACGTGATCAGATCACGTTCTTCGTCGTTTCAGCCCCGATTCAGATCCGATTTCCTCCCGGTTTTTGCCTGTGAACTCAGAACAGAAGCCTCTTGCACTATGCAACAAAGAACACGAAATCTACTCTAGATTCACAATCAATTCATGCATAGTATCAAAGCAAACATGGATTCAAACAATTCAAATCCTAAAACGTGCGTGATTGGGTTCTACGAAATCAATACAGAGCAACCAGGCTCTGATACCACTGATGGATTTTCTGGGATCTCATGAGCGAATCCTATTCCTAAGAGATCGATTCTAGGGTTTGCGCAGCGGATGAAAAACAAAAATTTAATAAAACCCTAGAACCATGCTTCTATGATTCGTAGAAGAGTAAGAACGCTTACCTCAATCGTTCCGGGACCTGTATCAATTGAAGAACTCGTTCGATCACGAAAGGGAGGAAGGAACCCTCTCCCTCTACACGTATCCACACCTCGGGATGGATTCCAACCTTTGGAACTTGTCTGCTAGGACTTAAATCTTCTATTCGATGATGTGCTTTGAGAAAACGTGACTTCAATCACTCCTTAGACCCTCTAGACTCTCCAAAAAGCTCTCAAGAAGTTCTCTTGATCGGCTACCACTTAGGGTTATTTATCTCCTTTCATTCAAGTGATTAACCCTAATTCCGGATTTTAAATTAAATCCGAAACCCAGACTGAACAGACTGCTTAGTAGTCCGTTCGGTCTGGACACTTGGTCCGTTCGAACCAGTCACATAACTCAGTCCGTTCGTTCGGACTGGTCAGTCCGTTCGGTCCAACACTTGGTCCGTTCGGACTGGACCCTCTAGTCCGTTCGGTCCAACAACTTGTCTAAAAATCGAGATAGATTCGCCAGACAAACATCAAAAGAGGGTCGATGGACAGAGAAGTCATCCACGAACACCTCCATAATATCTTCAATTACGTCCGAGAATATGGCCATCATACAACGCTGAAAAGTGTCAGGAGCATTACATAGACCAAAAGGCATATGTCGATAAGCGAATGTACCATAAGGGCAAGTGAACGTAGTCTTTTCCTGGTCAGAGGGATGTATAGGGATCTGAAAGAAACTTGAGTATCCATCGAGGAAACAGAAATAGGAATGGAGAGCTAGTCGCTCGAGCATTTGATCGATGAATGGTAGAGGAAAATGACCCTTTCTCGTGTTGGCGTTCAACTTTCTGTAGTCAATGCACATACGCCAGCCGGTTACAGTCCTAGTTGGTATCAGCTCGCTCTTGATCACCGTCATCCCTCCTTTCTTGGGAACCACCTGTACAGGACTGACCCAAGAACTATCGGAGATAGGAAAGATAATACCTGCATCTAAGAGTTTCATAACCTCTTTCTTGACAACTTCTTGGAGCTTCGGATTGAGACGACGTTGATGTTCAATAGAAGTTTTTGTTGCATCTTCGAGGTGAATCCGATGCATGCACAGAGAGGGGCTGATACCTTTGATGTCTCCGATCGTGTAAGCTATCACTTTCCTGTACTTGCGCAGCATGGCTAACAACAGACCGACTTGGGAAGAGTCCAAGTCGGCGTTAATGATAACAGGATATGTAGATTTGGATCCAAGATATTCATATCGATGTCCTTTCGGAAGAGGTTTCAGAGGTGAATCCGATGCATGCACAGAGAGGGGCTGATACCTTTGATGTCTCCGATCGTGTAAGCTATCACTTTCCTGTACTTGCGCAGCATGGCTAACAACAGACCGACTTGGGAAGAGTCCAAGTCGGCGTTAATGATAACAGGATATGTAGATTTGGATCCAAGATATTCATATCGATGTCCTTTCGGAAGAGGTTTCAGATCAAGCTCCGGTGCAAAGTCCGAATTCCAATCAACAGATTCAGAGGTGTTTATGACGGTAAGAACAGAGTCAACAAGGTGGTCAAAAAGCATACTTGAGTTGGCAATGACAGGAAAAATGGTGTGAGATGAAGATGGATTGTGCAGGGAATCTAGAACGAGACACGGTAGCGTGGTACTGGCGGACACGATCGGGTCTAATTGTGAGCAGTTCGAATTCTGATTCGAGAGTGAGACACGATCGTGTGTCTCAACATACACGGTCGGATCATATGACTGAATTTTTCTGAAAGTCGAAGTGTTGTCAACACGATCGTGTTGCAGCAGGGACACGATCGGGGCAAATGACTGATTTGCGCGGACAACATTGTGGCTTTGGACATGATCGTGTGGAGAACTAGACACGATCATGTCTAACTCGTAATTTCCCAAAAATTTCTCATGCTCTAAATGCGACCGTAGATCCACATCTGGTCTATATCGGTGTAGATGTTGTCCTGCGATAAAAGATTGAGTTCTAAAGGATCATCATGATGAAATTGATGCATTACCTTTTCAGTAGGGGTCCGAGGATATCGATGAAACATACAGATTCGGTGGATGACGGTTGCTTAAGATTTTTGTCCAGAGTAAATTCTACCGTCTCATCGCCAATTGATACGTGTGTACCGAATCTAGAATTTATAACCCGATTCATAACTCACTGCAAGGATACGGATCGTCATAACACGGGGTCGAACGCAAGGACCGGTAGCTAAATCTAAACCCTAATCGAAACTAAATCAAAGCAAACAAGTGAGGGTGATGGTGGAAATATGTGGAATGAATGGAAAATAAAATAAAAAAGCAAATAAAAACGAATGTAACTATCAATCTAAGATGACCACGGGTGTGGGGATCGTATTCGAGTGTATGGGTATATGCTAAGCATGCGAGAATCACGATTATGACTTGTATTCGGGAATCGTCAAGCAACAAAGATAAAGAATTCATCTCTCGGTCTATTAACTCACTATCTACAAATAACTCGTCAATCTCTCGATCTATTCAAGTCAACCCTAGATGCATGAAGAACGCTATCATCAACCCTAGATCGATTAATCCATATCTCTATGTGAATAATACAATCTATCCTATTGATTTCGATCCGAAACTAAACCCATATCTCTATGTAGTTTAGAATCTAAGCTAATTGACCAAGGGGTTAGCAAACATCAATCGAATAAAAGCACAAATCAATAGAACTGAAACAAATCAAAACCGAAATCCAAGTTAGGATTCAAACATACCCAAAACACAAATGAATCCCTAACCCATAGTCGTGGATCTACTCACGGTTCATAGAAAACAACAAAAAACTCAGAGAAAAAGAGATAAAAGAAGGGATAGAAAAGCTCATGTCGATGTGTAGTCTTCACGATCAAATCTTTCTTCATCTTCCCGAAATCCCGTGAACTCATATTCTTCTCTCACCAAAAGCTCTCCAAAAGTCTGTATCTAAGTGTTCTCTAAGGCTCTCTGGTGTTCTAGGACGTGGCTAGGCCTTTTTTATAATCCTAGGGCGGCTCCCAAGAGTCCTCTTCCCTTTAGGACTCTAAAAATCGCGAATTAGAGTTTTTCTCCGTCGGGTCGGTTCCATATGTAACCGGACCGGTTCCACCTTCTGTTTCTGGGCCTTCTGGACACTTGAACTGGCCCAAAATAAGTGAACTCGGACCTCTTGAACCGGCCGGTTTCATTTGGAACCGGACCAGTTTCACTTTCTCGCAGATTTCTCAGGCTTCACAATTTTGCTCATAACTTTCAGCTCGGATGTTGGATATGCATGATTTTGGTATCTATGCGAAGCTCTTGAAATGATCTTTCCAATGGATATCTCACATGATTTGGACTTCTGTAGAGAAAGTTATTGATCTCGAAACATCAGTACCTCATCCGAACTTCATCTCTAATGATCCAAAACGTTTCTTTCCGCGTTCAATCATCTTCGAAACCTATAACTCTGCAAAACTAAAGCACAACCGGGTTTTGTGTCCTAACACGCCTAGAATGCCTATAAATGCATGTGATTATCCTATAAAACCTAGACAAACTCTCATAAAAATATAGAGAAAAATAGGAGTTATCACCAATCTTCATGGTGAGTCTACCTGCTCGAACATGAATGACAGCATCTGCAGTATTATGAAACGGACGACCGAGAATGATGGGTACCTTAGAATCCTTGTCCATGTCAAGAACCACGAAGTCAACCGAGATATAGAAGTTGCCGACTTTCAATGGTACATCCTCAAGTATTCCAACGAGGTATTTAACAGAGCGGTCTGCTAATTGAAGAGCCATCCTAGTGGGTTTTAACTCGCCCACATTCAACTTCTTAAAAATGGAGAGTGGAAGAAGACTGATGCTTGCTCCTAGATCACACAGAGCATGATCGATGTAAACATTACCCAATGTACAAGGGATTGAGAAACTACCTAGATCCGATCGCTTGGGCGGTAACTCGTGTTCTATCAAAGCACTGCATTCGACATTGAGTGCTATGGTCTCTTTCTCAACGACCCTCTTCTTGGTCAGTATGTCTTTCAAGAATTTAGTGTATGAGGGAATTTGTAAAATAGCTTTAGTGAAAGGCATAGTTACCTCGAGTTTCTTCAGTATCTCTGCGAACTTAGCAAATTGGTTGTCTTCGTTGTACTTCCTCAGACGTGATGGAAATGGTATCGGTGGAGGCCTAGGAGGAGGAGGCACGTAGGCTGGTTCAGGAGTGTCCTCAGGGGCATCTGAAGGTGTGGTCTTCCAACTTTCGCCTTGCTTAACCATTGGAGAGTGTCCAATATCTACCTGCTTACCATTCCGCAGAGTAATAGCATTGACATGTTCGTGGATATTAGTTTCAGGTTTACCTGGAAGGACACCAGACGGTTTTTGGGAGTCTGCTGCTAGCTGAGCAATCTGATTATCCACGAGCTTAAAATGGACATCAATATTCGCGAATTGATTGCGGAACTCCTGAGTCGTCTTCTCTTGTGCCTGAATGAGCTGTTGAATAAGTGCATGTGTATCCTGAGTAAGATCGCGATTATCTGGAGGTGTAGGATTATTGTAAGACTGTCCCGGAGCTCTATAGTTGGAGTTATGATTAGGACCCCTAGATTGAGAAGCAAATCCGGTTGGAATCCTCTGATTCGGATTGTGGGATGCCCTGATGTTGTTTGGCGTGGGGTTCTCGACATTATTCGACTTGTAAGAGAGATGATTCCTTCAACTCGGGTAGTACGAGTTCGTATAGGTGTTATTGTTCACGTAGTTTAGATCCTCAGTTCTCTCTTCGACTGCATACATGCCGATATCTTCTTGTGGATGTGTCAGGGTGTTTGTAGTAGAAATCAGGTTGGCGTTTGCGAATTTAGCATTAAGTGCTACCAACTGATCAAGAACCAGTTTCAGACTGGGATCGCTTTCTTTCCTTGGTGTATCGCGAGAGTATTCACTCGGAGCATCTTCTTCTTGGGCCATCATCTCAATGTATTGTTCCAGCTCTGTGAATGACTTGTTTTGAATGCTTCCATCGCAAGAAGCTCGGATCACAGTCTTGGTATCGTTTTGGAGCCTTTGGAGAAATGTGTTGATCAAGTAGTTCTTGTCAAGCCCATGAGGAGGACATGACTTCTGATATCCTTTATATCTTTTCCAAACATCATATAGACTTTCTCTTTGATCCTGCTTAAATGAGTGTATACCTAAGAGAGCTGCTTGAGTGCGGTGGGTTCGGAAGAATTTTGACATGAACTGAACTTCCAGCTGATCCCAAGTATGGATGGAGTCAGGTGCTAAATCATAGCCATTCCAATGCAGCATCCATGAGAGTCCAAGGGAAAGCAAGCAAGCGGAGAGCATCCTCCGTCACCCTGGCATCTCTCTTTATCGAGCGACACGTCATCTTGAAGCGTGTTAGATGTGCATTAGTATCTTCGTTCAGTCTGTCCCGGAAAGCGTTATTGCTCAACACCTGAATATTAGACGGGTTCAGCTCAAAACTGGTATGTCAAATGGTTGGCAATCGTATGCCGTCCATAAGCTCAGTGTGCTTTGGCGTGTTGTACTGGGCAAAGGTTGAGTCAGCATTGCCCTCGGCACCATCGGGAAGAGCAAAATCTCAGTTGTTCTCCATCTATCTTCGCTGTCGTCGGAGGTGTGTGATGGTTCTTTCAAGTTCAGGATCAAAAGGTACTAGGTCCGATGTCCCAGAATTTCTGGTCATGCATTAGTAAACCCTGCACATAAACGAAAAACAACAGACAAACAAAGAAAACGTGAGAAATCAGTTAAGAAAAAGAAAAACAAAAAGATCCAAACTAGACAGGATCTAATCTTGTTGCCTAAATTGGTCCCCGGCAACGGCGCCAAAAACTTGATGTCGCAAATCTTGGTGTATAAATTTGGTCAAGTAATAATATCCTAGATTCAACAAACTGCAAGTGTATGGTTCAATTGTAGTAACTAGGGTCGAACACAAGGACAAAAGTAGACAAAGGAATTGAATCCAAATCTAAGTCTAAATGCAAAAGAGAATAATGTGGGAATGAGAGTGTAGCAAAGCAAACGATAAAACGGTTTTAAAACTATGAATGATGAGCACTGCAGGCTTCGGGATTGCTTTACATGCAAGGATCTTTCAAAGGATACAAACATAATGGTTTATCTATCCAATCCAGAGAATTCAAGCTCTAAGGTAGAGATTAACTCTCCCAAGTCTAATCTCACTATCCAGGTTTAATCCTGCTAATCTCCCGGTTCAGTAGTCTAAAACTCTAGATGCATGAATGAACGCTATCATGATTACTAGGCAAATACCCATCTCCCGATGTGATACCTGTTCTATTTATTGAATTATTTCCAGATTATAATCACATGTCTATGTGAATTAAAACCCTAAGATCATTTAATCAAGCGGCCAACAAGATCAAACGCATTGAGAACAATTCAATAAACTGAATAGAATAAATAAATCTATTAAGTCTGGAATAAAAAACCAAAGATCCCTATATAACAAATCCCTAACCCACAACTACGGAACTACTCGCTAAACATCGAGTTTACAGGGTTCATATCAATACAACAAAACATCGTAAAATAGAATAAGGAAGAAACTCTTAGTCGATTTCTCGGCTTCGTGATCTCCGTCTTCTACTCCGATCTCTTGCTTCCTGATAATCTCCCCCTTTTCTGGTGTGCTCTAGGTCTATCTTCTGTAAATGATGCACTCATGTTCTTGAATGATTTTCATTAACGAGACAGTGACAGAGGACTGTCGGGATATAGCCATTCATGACATCTGTCAATATTTTTCTAACATCAGTCAAACAATCTAAGGGTCTTGGGAACGATTCTTAGGGAAACATATGCTTTCAATATCAGTCAAACAATCCCACATACTTTCAAGTCTATTTTGAACGAGAGCTATCATTTCAGATAAAACTCGACAATTCATCCTTCAACCAAGAAGAGCTCTAGGGTGGTTCACACAGGTGATCAAAGCTGACGAATTCTATCGAGTCCTATGCATCATCATATCTCAGCTATCAACTCAAAACGGTTATGCAACTGTTTCCTACGAATGCAGCGAATAATGCAATTGATCAGTGTAGATGGATGTGTAGATGGTAGTAGTAAGGTCAACCCCCCCAGACTTGAACAAGACACCGTCCATGGTGTTTTCTCATATCGGGCAAGGTAATGAGACAAGAGGTGACATGTACTTAGCTGCGTAAGGCGTAGTGAGATGAAGCGCGAGTCTCGATACACTCAGGTTGGAAGGGCTATGAATGTGCGATGGCGTTCACTCAACAATCTCTCCGCAGTATAGCTTCAAAATCGACATGAGGGAAAACCAAAACAAAGTGGAAACAAGTAGAGATAACCGCAATCCAACATAAAGTTAAACAACCGTAGCAGCGTAACAACATCCAAGTACGTGGTAGGAAGGTAAAAACAAAAGAAGTGAAAATGAGAAAAAGGAAAAGAAAGGGGATAGAAAAGTCACTCTCGAGGATCTCCGACATTATCCATGTCTTCAAGAGGAGGTGGCTGGTCGGGATAGGTCATATGTGGATAAGGATATCCGGGTGGCAGTGCAACATGTTGGCGACCGACTGGAGTGAAGTGGAGCTCCTGTAGACCCTGGAGAACCTGCATCTGATAGTAATCCAATGACGATGCTGGTCCAGGTATGCAGTCAGAGAGGCTACCTGCTCCCCGATCTGGATCTCCGTCTTCTATTCCGATCTCTTGCATCCTGATAATCTCCCCCTTTTCTGGTGTGCTCTAGGTCTATCTTCTGTAAAAGTCTGAATGAATGAATCTCTGGAGGCTTGACCTAGTTAACTCTTTCTTTTCTGGGCAAATTTGGAAATATTCCCGAAAAATCCCGTAAGTGACACGATCGTGTTGAGTACTGAGACACGATCGTGCAGGATTCTGAATGATCTTATCTAGTTTTCGCGATATGACCCGATCGTGTGAGTGCAGGGTGACACGATCAGATTAACCTTCAATGCATCTCTCGTCTTGGCGAAATGACCCGATCGCGTGGCTTAGTGGAATAGATCGGGTGAACCCTTGATTCGATCTTTGCTTTCTTGACGACGTGACCCGATCGTGTGACATGAGTAGACATGATCGGGTATACCATTGAAACTTGTCCTTTTCGGGACTTTCGCCCTTTCTTTCGCTCCTATTGCTTGTACCTGTAATCATATATGAACCGAGCGAGAATCAAAGCTAAACACGCATTTAAGCATCTCAGATGATATAAAACCGAGTAAATATGTCAGACGAATCATGTAAAAATCCACGTATATTGTGTGTTATCAAACTCCCCCAGACAGCATTTTGCTCGTCCTCGAGCAGATTATCATCGAATTTGAGATGGAGGAAGTGAGTGACAACTGAGATCAGAATGAAATTGAGAGAATAGATCATAAATCAGATACTATGCCAACCTGAATGAAATCAATCCTACCCTATTCTGATCTCTCCCGATTCATTTCAACTCTAGTAGTAATGGAATCTAAGTTTTTCGCTTGAGACCTCAAAACATTTCTGTCTACCTGTCGAGCATGTTTCTCGAATCTATTTACCAAACTTCCCAAAGGTATTTGACTTTTGTTCTTTCTTTCCCTCCAAGGGGCTTTTGGATTCTCTTTGTTTGTTCCCCTTTTGCAGATTTGTATCCCGGACTTCTAGGACGTTGAAGTCGTTGAGTACCCTTTTCTTTATTTCTGTACTTTTTTTTCACATGGATACTCAACCCACAACTTAGACCCGAGTCGTGATGCATTCATGTCCTCGAATGATTTTCATTAACAAGACAGTGACAGAGGAGTGTCGGGATATAGCCATTCATGACATCTGTCAATATTTTTCTAACATCAGTCAAACAATCGTGTGACATGAGTAGACACGATCGCGTGTACCATTGAAACTTGTCCTTTTCGGGATTTTTGCCCTTTCTTTCGCTCCTATTGCTTGTACCTGCAATCATATATGAACCGAGTGAGAATCAAAGCTAAACACGCATTTAAGCATCTCAGATGACATAAAACCGAGTAAATATGTCAGACGAATCATGTAAAAATCCATGTATATTGTGTGTTATCAAGGGGGGACAGACATATCTGTATCTGCATTGAGTTTAGGAGCTGATTCTTTGTTAGAAGATTCATCGGTTGTCTCATCCTCTTTGGTTCCCTCACCCTCGTCGCTATCGGCGTCATCACCATCGGCGTCATCCTCTTCAGAATCTTCTTCGGTTGCCTCACCCTCATCACCATCGGCGTCATCCTCTTTTTCCGTGTTCTCATCGTCACTACCAGCATCATCGTCCCTATCATTTTCTTCAGCATCTTCTTCGGGGACATTTCCTGAACAAAAAACAAGATATACACTCAGATTAAACCATGTGACCAAGTAAATATGGTCACATGAGACCATGTAACATGCTACCGTGTGACCATGTTACATGGTCCCATGTGACCGGTTGAACATGGTCCCCTGTGACCAAATGACAAAGTTTGAATACTTACTTCATGCTTCTACGTCCATAGAAGAAAGTTCAACCTCTTTAGACGATGGCTCTTTCTCCTTACTTGATGCCTCTTTCTCCTTAGGAGAGGGTTCTTTCTCCGTAACCAATGCCTCCTGGGCAGTTTGTCTTCTCTTTTTTGACTCCAATGGAGTCACATCTCTCGGTTTTAACTCAAAAACTCCAACATCTTGATCATAATATCCGTCCGTACCGACAAAACCCATCAAAGGACTTGTCGTAACTCTTTCTTTCGCAACAAGACTTTTTCTCAAGTTCTCTTTCACTGTGGACCTGAGCGTGGATATGTCCTTATCTACTGGATCTATCATCGGGTTCTCCTGCACTGTGGGACTTGGCCAAATCTCACTTTTCCAAGGAGTCCAACCTCCTTTAAAAGCCCTCTCACAACATCGATTATTCTGATCTCGGCTGCTTTAATCAACCCTGAAATCGGTCTTCAATTCGGTCTTCAGTGCTTCGAGACTTGACACTCCATGAACTCTTTGTGCTCCCTTTTGTATCACCTGTTGTGGTAGGAGTCTTTGTTGCGGTTGTTGTTGTTGTTGTCGTTGTTGTTGTGACACCCGTAACCCGTGTACAATATACAGGTTGTGCCACATGAACGATATATAAAATAATAAACCGCGGAAGCGAAAATACGAAATCCAAAAATATTTTAATTCAAATCAGAGTAAGCAGCGGAAAATACAAGCGATCAGTATCGCCAAATAACACATGTCCGAATCACCATAATATAATCGTACAAAATGCGGGAATACAAGTCCCATAGTCTAAAGTACATATCCCGTACATGATGCTGCCTCTCTCAGGTCGTCGTCGTCTGATGCACTAAGCGTAATCCTCGTGATCTGAAAAATATAAAACCACGAGGGCTAAGCACAACCGCTTAGTGAGTAGCCGGGGTAACCCGGTAAACCCGTTCTCAGCGAGAACGGTGTTAAAACGATGATTCACAATCATAACGCAACAATAATAAACATGCACCGTCACATAACATATATCATAATCATAATAATCACAATCACACTCGTATGGAGTCCACCATAGGGTTTAACCATAAATCCTAGTCAAGTCCATGACTAGGTGCGCATCCACGCCCGTCAAATCCATGACGTTGGCCGTCATGTCACACACGACTAAAATGTGTCTCAAACGCCCGTCAAGTCCATGAGATGATGGTTGAATCCACAACCATCCACAAACACAATCACGCTTGACTCGCGTCCACAAGTAAGCTACACACATGGCACACATCATGCATATATCCCTCAGTACAATCACACGTATCACGGCATCCGGTCCCATACCGACCTACCGCTTAATGCCATGCAAACTACCCCGTATAATCACGCAACGAGTCACTCGCATTGTTTAATCAAACGTCTCACGCACACGGGATTCGAAAATCATCCGAAAAAGGGTTCCGTACCCTACAACGGTCGATCCAAGGTGTGGACCGGTCGGTCCAGGGGTTCCATGCTGTCCCAGGGCCTCTCGGGACAATTTTTGAGGTCTGGAACGCAGACCATTCGGTCTAAGGATGCCATACCGTCCGGTCTGGGTCACCCAGACCGTCGGGGCTGCCAAAACAGACCGTAGGGTCTGGGTTTCGGGTCTGCCAAAACAGACCGTAGGGTCTGGGTCTGTTCCCTTTCGCGAAACAGCTTTCTGGTCTGACTTCGTTTGATCATATCTCACTCATTTCTCAACCAAATTCAGTCCCGTTTGTTGTTAAATGTTCATTGAAGTGTCCTCTATCTAACCAAGTAATATTGAAATACTTCAGTAACACGGTGAAAAAGGATTCGTAATTTAGCAAGGCAGATTCTCGTTTCTGCCCTTTTCCAGTTTTTCTTCAGTCTTCATTCAATCATATCTCACTCAATTTTCAACCAAATCATGTGTGGTTTGTTGCTAAATCTTCATTGAAATCCCCTCTAACCAGTACAAGTAGCAAAACATCGAGATAACACAATAACATCGATGAAAACGAGCTTACACAGAAGCAACTCAAGCCACTCACCTTTGTTTCAGCTCAGATCTGGTTTTGGCCGGATTTGTTGCCGTTTTCTGGTCTGTTGCTCATCGGAAACCTCTCCTAGACATGCTAGGTATGTCTCCCCTTGCTTCCCCGAGCTTCCCTTGCATTGGCTCTCCTCCTTTCTCCCCCTTTCTCTCTCTTTCTATTTTTCTAAGTTTTCAGCCAAAAATAGCTAAGTCTCCGACTTGGGAGATGTTATTCACACGTGAGGGGGATCGAATGGGCTCAAGCCCAGGCCTATGGTCGAGCCTGCATCGCCCTGGCACGGTTGGTCGGCGAGTTGATGCCGATGGAGCCCGGGAACGCAGTGGAATACGCGTCCCAAGACAGCAAGTTGGCCACTTGCGTGTTCTGTTCAGTCGACCATCCGTTCTGGGCCTGGAACGGACAATCTGGGCCCAGTTTCGGCCCAGCTCTTTGCGTGTTCATGGTCCGTCCGTTCTGCCCTTGTCAGTCCGTCCGTTCTGAGGTTTCTGGTCCGTCTCGACTGACTTCGATTGCTCCGTTCTCACTTGTTTCTTAACCGAATCGCGCACTGTTTGTTTCTACACCTTCCTTGGAACGTCCTCTTTCATGTCCAATCAATAGATTATTGAAAACTCACGCTTACACGATGAGGTACAACTCGAAACGTCCATACCTCGAATAACTCGTGGATTCCGAATTTCCAGGTTCTACTCAGTTTTCGTTTGCTTATAACTTTCTCGTTTTCCAGTCAAATCGAGTGTCGTTTTCTTCTAGATCTTCGTTGAAATATTCTCTATGTTTTTAGCCTTGTTTTACCTTCATCCTATTCCCGAAAATAATTTAATTAATTTAATCGGGAATCAGGGTATTACAAATCATCCCCCCTTAAAAAGAATTCGTCCTCGAATTCAGAATGTCGTGATATCACCAAGATTTTCTCATATTTGATATCATCACCCAAAACACAATCCAGATCATCATGTCATCAGAAAACATAAGTCTGATGCAAACCAGTCATCATAAGAAAGAGTTCGTACAACGCTCAAGTAAATAGATGCGGATAACTATTACGCATCTCTGCCTCGGATTCCCAAGTCATGTCAGAGACCCCTTGGCTTCGCCACAAGACCTTCAAAAGTGGCACCTGTTGGGTTTTCCTGGGATCTCTAGAGCGAATCCTATTCCTAAAAGATCGATTCTAGGGTTTGCGCAGCGGATATAAAACAAAAATTTGAATAAAACCCTAGAACCATGCATTCATGCTTACGTAGAAACGTTAGAACTGAATAAAACCCTAGAACCATGCATGCATGCTTACGTAGAAACGTTAGAACGCTTACCTCAATCGATCTGGGGCCTGTTTCAATTGATTTGTTCGTCCGATCACTCAAGGCAGGAAGATTACCTCGCCCTCTACACATATCCACACCTCGGGATGGATTCCAACAATTGGAACTTGTCTGCTAGGACCCGAATCTGCTATTTGGTATATCGCTTCGAGAAAACAATACTTAGAACTCCTTGAACTCTTTTGATCTAACCAAAAGCTCTCAAAGTTTTGTCAAAGACGGCTCAAAAAGTTTCTTGCTTAATTAGGGTTTTAATTTCCTTTTTATAAGATGATTTAACCCTAATTTTGGTCTAATTTTCGAAAACATGAAAGCCAGAACGGGCGGTCTGCCTTCTGTGGACCGTCGGGTCTGGACCTGGCGGACCGTCGGGTCTGAGCCTTTCAGTCCGTCCGTTCCAGCCCCTTCCATCTCGATTTTTCGTCGTTTTCTCATGCGTTTTGTCCTTCCCTGCGTGTGTGATCCTATAGGCTCATTCGATATAGCAGTATAACCCAAAATCTCTATTTCGGATATACAAGTCATAGGCGGTCTCTAGCAAGACACTATGACTATCTATCTCGAATAGAGTTTATTCGTGATCTTACGAACGCCAGTGATGATTCCGGCTGATGTTCCTTTTGTATCGCGATATCATATGTCGAACATAAGGCATGGACAAGCCACCTTATCTGATTCGACTGCTTTCTCGTTAACTGAGTTTGACTGTCTGAAATAGACGACGTTCCTCTATAGTGCGACCACACATTTCTACAGTCTCGCTCACACAAGGGGCCCAGTGATATCTCTCTCTTTTACGAGAGGTACAAATCCTGTCTTTACTATCTACAATCCAGCACATGATTCGTTTTGTACCTGATACACGTCTTTATAGTTCTCCTGTTACGCAGGACGTTTGACGTATTCAAAGCACGCAACTCCTCATGTTGGATTTCGTATATATCTCAGGTCTTAGGATCTAATCATGAAACCGCCATATGAGATTCAAGTCATGACGCTAGTCCATGTGACAATCTCATGCGGGTCAATCCAGTATTCCGTTCTCCAACGAATACCTATGATTGTGATCGTATCCAATACCTATGATCATCCATATGATCATCAATCATAGATCATACTAGTCTTAGTATATCATTATTCCCACAATGATACATGACTAGGGAGTTTAGTATCGTTCATAACAATACAAGGATTTCATAACATATCAAGTATGCACAATACGTAATGAATCAAATACCCATCCATAAACTCATAGAAAGTGTCAATACATCAAATATATCTATAAATAAAGCTCGTAAAACAGTACATCATAGAGCACTAAACCAACAATCTCCCACTTGCTCTAATCATGAACTGCTAAACATCTAATGCCCATATCCCTAACATGACCCTCATGCTTCGACGAAGGGAGAGGCTTCGTCAACGGATCGGCCATGTTGTCATCTGTCGACACTCTGCAAATGTGCACGTCTCCTCTGTCTATAATCTCCCTGATAAGGTGAAATCGTCTGAGTATGTGTTTGGATCATTGATGGGATCTGGATTCTTTCGCTTGTACGATCGCTCCATTGTTGTCACAATACAGAGCAATGGGGCTATCAGCACTAGGAATGACACCAAGTCGCCAACAAACTTCCTGATCCAAACAGCTTCCTTTGCCGCGTCCGACGCTGCAATATACTCAGCTTCTGTAGTAGAATCTGCAACAGTCACTTGCTTGGAACTCTTCCAGCTAACATCGCCTCCGTTCAAGCAGAAAACATAGCCAGACTGCGATCTGTAGTCATCCGGATCTGTCTGGAAACTAGCATCGGTGTAACCCTTTACAGCGAGCTCGTCTTCCGACCCACCGTATACCAAGAACACATCCTTAGTACTTCTCAAGTACTTCAGGATGTTCTTGACGGCGATCCAATGTGACTCACCTGGATCTGACTAGTATCTACTCGTAATGCTCGACGCATAGGATCCGGTCGAGTACAAAGCATGGCATACATGATGGATCCAATTGCCGAAGCATATGGAATCCGATCCATGCGTTCTCGCTCATCAGGTGTCGTAGGACACTGACTCTTGCAGAGAACTGTGCCACTGCTCATCGGTAAGGTTCCTTTCTTGGAATCTTGCATCGTGAACCGTTTCAAGACCTTATCGATGTAAGTACTCTGACACAATCCTAGAAGACGCCTCGATCTATCCCTATAGATCTTAATGCCTAAAATATAGGCCGTTTCTCCTAGGTCCTTCATAGAAAACTGCATTCCTAGCCAAGACTTAACGTCTTGCAAGGTAGGAACATCATTCCCTATAAGGAGAATGTCATCCACGTACAGCACCAGAAAAACTACTGTGCTCCCACTAACCTTCTTGTAAACACATGGCTCGTCTTTGTGAGAAACCAAATTTTTTGATTGTCTCATCAAAGCGAAGATTCTAGCTCCTCGAAGCCTGCTTCAGTCCATAAATGGACCTCTGAAGCTTGCACACCATCCTCGGTCAAGTTCCTGTTAAGGAACGCGGTCTTGATATCCATTTGCCATATCTCATAGTCGTAATATGCGGCTATGGCAAGTAGGATCCTGATGGACTACAGCATAACTACGGGCGAAAATGTCTCATCATAGTCAATACCATGAATCTGACGGAATCCTTTCGCCACAAGTCGTGCCTTATACGTGTGCACGTTGCCATCCATGTCGGTCTTCTTCTTGAAGATCCACTTGCATCCGATGGGTTTTATCCCTTCAGATGCATCAACCAGAGTCCATACTTGGTTGTCTGACATGGATTGCATCTCGGACTTCATAGCCTCGCGCCATTTCTCGGAGTCCGGACTCGCCATAGCCTCTGGGTATGTGGTAGGCTCATCATGTTCCAATAACATGAGCTCCTCATTCCCAGTCACGAGAAATCTGTATCTCACAGGCTCTTGGCGAATCCTGCCTGATCTCCGAGGTTCACTCGTCGAAGGTTGAGTCACAACCGGCAGTGAATCAGGTTGAATGTCTTCAACTTCTTCACTCGGCTCAGCGTATACTTGTTGCTCTCGAACTTCCTCAAGGTCGATCCTACTCCCACTGACTCTTTTGGAGACGAACTCTCGCTCCATAAAAGTCGCATTCCTAGCAAT
>NW_010967304.1:523918-535085 GCF_000463585.1 Tarenaya hassleriana
CATAGCCCCAAAAGGACTTCGGAAGATCTGTCTGACTCATCATCGACCGAACCATGTCTAACAGTATTCGGTTCCTCCGTTCAGACACGCCGTTCCACTGTGGCGTTCCAGGAGTAGTTAATTGTGATACAATACCACACTCAACCAGATAGTCAGTGAACTTTTGGCTCATATACTCGCCACCACGATCCGATCGAAGTGTCTTGATCGTCTTGCCAAGTTGGTTCTGTACTTCGTTTCTGAAAGCCTTGAACATTTTAAGTGTTTCACACTTATGTCTCATCAAATAGACATAACCGTATCGACTGAAATCATCAGTGAACGTAACGAAATACAGATAACCTCCTCTAGCTGGACAGCTCATTGGTCCGCATACATCACTATGTATAAGAGGCAATAACTCTGTCGCTCTGTGTCCTTTCCCCTTGAAAGGATGCTTCGTCATCTTGCCCATTAAACAAGACTCGCACGATTCAAGAGACTCAAAGTCAAATGAATCCAGAAGACCTTCATGATGAAGCTTCTGAGTGCGTTTCTCGTTTATATGGCCTAGACGACAATGCCAGAGGAAGGTCAGGTTTAAGTCATTCGGCTTAAACCATTTAGTACTCACGTTATAGATGGACGATGTCGAGTTCGAAGGCTGATCATTCAAGACGTATAAACCATTAACTAGACAACCATTACCATAGTAAATACTATCTGGATAAATCATCAAACTCGAGTTCTCAATCACAAATCGGAAACCATCCAAAGAAATAGAAATAATGTTTCTGCTAATCGCAGGAACATAGTAACAATTACTTAATTCTAAAACAAGTCCAGAAGGAAGATGCAAATCATAAACGCCAACACACAATGCAGCAACACTTGCTCCATTTCCGACGCGTAGATCCGCTTCTCCCTTAGCCAGCATCCTACTTCTTCTTAGTCCCTGCACATTTCCACAAATGTGTGAGGCACTTCCAGTATCCAATACCCACGAAGATGTAGATGTTAGCTTCTATAAGATGAATACATGAGGCAGAAGCTTCATCAAGCTTCTTGTCCTTCAGATCCTCCAAGTAAAGGTGACAATTACGCTTCCAGTGTCCATACACTCCGCAGTAATGACAGTCACCCTTATCAGGCTTGGGCTTATGCGCAGGGGCAACTTTTGCCTTCTTCGCTGCCTTTTTCTTGGCTTTACCCCGCCGCTTCTTGCTGGAGTTTTTCTCCATAGCAAGCATAGTCTTGGGCACCACGATATCCTGCTCAGCCGATTTCAGCATCCCATGCAATTCGGCTAAGCTCTTAGTCATCCCGTGCATATGGTACTGCATCACAAACTGGTTATAGTCCTCGGACAATGACATCAGGATCAAGTCCACGGCCAAGTCTCCATCGATTATCACTCCCATGCGCTCATGTTCCTCAATATGAGCTCTCATGTTGAGGACGTGGGTGTTGACAGAGCTGCCTCTCGGCATCTCCGTCTTCACCAGAGCTTTCAGCGTCTTGTACTTTTCAGTACGCGCTAGCTCCTCAAACATGGTCTTGAGCTGATTGATCATATCAAACACGCTCTTCCCCTCAAACTGCCTCTGCAGATTCGGGGTCATGCTTCCCAACATGAGACAGGAGATCTCATTGTCGTCAGTCTGATGCTTCAACCAAGCATCTCTTGTTGGTTGTGATGCTCTAGGATGATCCGTGATATGACACTTTGACTTTGTATTGACTCATTGGTTTATGAATGCATTACATTCCTGTTATATGATTGGCATGTTTGTTATATTTCGGTATCCTTGAATCATTATAGAATGATTCTAAACACCCTGGTCAGTTATCATTGTGGGAATAATGATGAACTAAGACTAGCATGAGGTGTGATCGATGCATTGGATGCATATCACAATCATGGGTACTCGTTGTGAACGAGTGACTGGTTGACCCGCATGAGATTGTCACATGGACAGAGTCATGACTTGAATCTCATACAGCGGTTCGTTCTTGGATCCTCAGACCTGAGATGTCTAGAGTATCTGATATGAGGAGTGGCGTGTCTTGACTGCGTCAAACGTCGTCTTTAACCGGATGATTATAACGGCGTTGATCAGATACGTTCACGAATCATATGGAGATAATAGACATGCAATATGGGACTTGTCACCTCCTCAATAGGAGAGATATCACTGGGCCCTCTCGTGGAAATCGGACTATGAAAACGCGTGGCCACGCTATAGATGAAGTTGCATATATTTTACTAGTCGATTTGCCAAGACGAGAAAGCAGTTGAACTTGAAGGGTAGCTCAAACCATGCCCTTGTTCAACTTATGATATCGTGAGACAAAGGATCAGAATTCGAGCTGTTAATGCCTTGGTTAGATCACCTCTAACTCAATTCTAAGTGGGTGGTTATGGCGTCTTGCTAGAGGCTAACCATGACTTGTAGATCGGGAATGGTTCTCGAGGCTATTGCCACTACGAATGGGCCTACAGGGTCACACACCATTAGGGATGGACTTATATGTGAAGTATCAGAAAGATGGACTTGGATTTGGTCGAACAAACAGTTTTCGGATCAAATCAGAGTGTCGGGACGGTTTCAGCCTTCTGACTCGGACCGAGTCAGTACTTGACTCGGACCGAGTCAGTTCCATGCGAGTCGAAGCCCAGAAAGTGTTTTGGGCTTGGCTGATGTTTTGACTCGGTCGAGTCAAAGTTTTGACTCGGACCGAGTCAATACTAAATGGGTCGAGTCAAGAGTTGACAATGGGCTTGGACTGATTCGTTCTGACTCGACCGAGTCAGAGTTCTGACTCGGACCAAGTCAATACTCGAAAAAAGTCAAGGATTAGGGTTTGTATCTTATAAAAAGGGTATTGGACGCCGTCCTCAACCTAAGACAAACTTTCAGAACCCTAAGACAGAGCAAAAACTCAGAAGAAATCGTTTCTTTCATAGTTCTAGCTAGCGAGATCAGATCCCACTTCATATACTTCACAGATCCTAGCAGATCGGTTCCAAAAGCGTTTGGAATCCTTCCCGTCGGTGTGGATACGTGTAGAGGAGCTGTACTTTCAGCTCTTGGTGATTAAAACAAGCCCTGGATCGATTGCTACTTTCAGATCTTCAGGAAAGAGGTAAGTATTCGATTCCCACGGTGATATACACGATCTATTCGGGTTTTGCAGGTTTGGTTGCGTGTGACGTTTGACTAGGTTTAGATCTTTCTTCCGCTGCATGAAACCTAGTAAACCAAACCCTAGATCGATATGATCGCATGCTAGGAACCCGTAGCGAAACCCAACATCTCTGACGGCTCTCGTGGCATTGGCCGCAGGCACTGGTGGCAGAGCCCTTTCCAGGACGTACGACTTCTTGTCCTGCTTGAGAACTATTCTCAAGTTATGATACCAGTCCAAGAAGTTCGTCCCAGTCAGCTTATCATTCTCAAGTATAGATTGCATTGTCAAACTCGGTACGCTACCGGTTGACGCCATGTCCTACAGAAAAAGACAAAACAGAACGAACAAAAACAAATGCAGATTCTATCAATGATCTACTACCAGCTAGTCCATCATCAATCAATGACAACATAGATGCAAACACAAGCTATATTCCCATAAAGAAGACTAACCCTACAATAATTTTCTATATGGGACTAAGATCCGTATTTCACATAAGAATGAATTGTTACACCCAATCTTATGTTGTTTAGGTAGACATCTAATGTCAATCATATCCAATATGACTCTTAGATCCTTTATGAGACTATGATATCAAATATCATTACATACTTGTCTCATCTGTGCCATTAAGTCTCAAGTCAAACTTGACAACTTAACCTAAGATAAACCATGTTCAAGCTGTGGGAACCACGATTTCCCACCCTGCCTCACAAAGATAATCCAACATGCTCAGCTTTGGCATGACCCGTGTTACGGATGATCGATACCTTGACAGGCGCTCTAGTAATGGGAGGTACACGCTTAGCATTACATAAATAAGGGATTTTCGAAACTACACCTAGATCAAGCATCTATTTTCAAGCTATGAGAACCACCATTTCTCCATCTTGCCTCACCAAGATAGCACGGGACACCCAGCTTTGGCATGACCCATGACACGTACGATCGAGGCCTTGACAAGTGCTTTACTCATAGAGCTCCTAGATCTAACCGGTTTCTTGTGCAACGATTGTACATAATCCGAATAGACCATCCATTCGATTATGTAATCTCAATCCCGAAGCTCCCACTCAATCAAGCATATCCAATATCTTGATCAAGTTACATGCATTCATTCACTATAAACCATCCACAAGAATAAATCATGTCTATCTGAGTCACAGTCAATCAGATTAAGCAACGATTGCACAATCGGATCAGAAAACGAAAAAATCTCGGAGTTTGGGTCTCGGACTGTCCGTTCTGGATGTAGAACGGACGGTCTACCTAAGAGAACGGACGGACCACGAGTTTCTGCAGACCGGTCGGTCCAGACACTCTAGAACGGATGGGCCCCCGGTCCAGACCTTTCGGTCTAACCTCAGTCTGTCACCCCTGAAACGTCCGGTCTGGAAAACCCAGAACAGACGGTCTAGGGTTAGGTCACGTGATCAGATCACGTTTTTCGCGTTCTCGGCCCCGTTCAGACCCGAAACTGATCCGAATTCACCTGTGGACCCAAAATTCGAACTCCTGCACTCTAATGCAACATGAAACATGCAATCTACCATAGATTCAATCATCAAACATGCATAGAAATCAAAGCAAACATGGATTCAAACGATTCAAATCCTAAAACGTGCGTGATCGGGTTCTACGAAAAACATACAGAGCAATCAGGCTCTGATACCACTGTTGGGTTTTCCTGGGATCTCTAGAGCGAATCCTATTCCTAAGAGATCGATTCTAGGGTTTGCGCAGCAGATATAAAACAAAAATTTGAATAAAACCCTAGAACCATGCATGCATACTTACGTAGAAACGTTAGAACTGAATAAAACCCTAGAACCATGCATGCATGCTTACGTAGAAACGTTAGAACGCTTACCTCAATCGATCCGGTGCCTGTTTCAATTGATCCATTCGTCCGATCACTCAAGGCAGGAAGATTACCTCGCCCTCTACACGTATCCACACCTCGGGATGGATTCCAACGATTGGAACTTGTCTGCTAGGATCCGAATCTGCTATTCGGTATATCGCGTCGAGAAAACGAGACTTAGAACTCCTTGAACTCTTTTGATCTCACCAAAATCTCTCAAAGTTCTGCCAAAGACGGCTCAAAAAGTCTCTTGCTTAATTAGTGTTTTAATCTCCTTCTTATAAGGTGATTTAACCCTAATTTCGGTCTAATTTTTGAAAACCCGAAAGCCGGAACGGACAGTCCAGAAATGCACGTGGACCGTATGTTCCAGACAAGCCAGAACGGGCGGTCTGCCTTCTGTGGACCGTCGGGTCTGGACCTGGCGGACCGTCGGGTCTGGGCCTTTTGGTCCGTTCGTTCCAGCCCCTTCCGTCTCGGTTTTTCGTCGTTTTCTCGTGTGTTTTGTCCTTCCCTACGTGTTGACCATGTAGGCTCATTCGATATAGTAGTATAACCCAAAATCTCTATTTCGGATATACATGTCATAGGCGGTCTCTAACAAGACACTATGACTACCTATCTCGAATAGGGTTTGTTCGTGATCTTACGAATGCCAGTGATGATTCCGGCTGATGATCCTTTTGTATCGCGATATCATATGTTGAACATAAGGCATAGACAAGCCACCTTATCTGATTCGACTGCTTTCTCGTTCACTGAGTTCGACTTTCTGAAATAGACGATGTTCGTCTATAGTGTGGCCACACATTTCTACAGTCTCGCTCACACGAGGGGCCCAGCGATATCTCTCTCTTTTACGAGAGGTACAAATCCCGTCTTCACTATCTACAATCCAGCACATGATTCATTTTCGTACCTGATACACGTCTTTATAGTCCTCCTGTTACGCATGACGTTTGACGTATTCAAAACACGCAACTCCTCATGTTGGATTCCGTAGATATCTCAGGTCTTAGGATCTAATCATGGAACCCCCATATGAGATTCAAGTCATGACGCTAGTCCATGTGACAATCTCATGCGGGTCAATCCAGTATTTCGTTCTCCAACGAATACCTATGATTGTGATCGTATCCAATACCTATGATCATCCATATGATCATCGATCACACATCATACTAGTCTTAGTATATCATTATTCCCACAATGATACATGACTAGGGAGTTTAGTATCGTTCATAACAATACAAGGATTTCATAGCATATCAAGTATGCACAATATGTAATGAATCAAACACTCATCCAAAAACTCATAGAAAGTGTCAATACATCAAATATATCTATAAATAAAGCTCGTAAAATAGTACATCATAGGGCACTAAACCAACAGCACCTCCTTCGTTCGCAGCTTCTTGATCTTCCGAGATAGTAGACATGCAATATGGGACTTGTCACCTCCTTAACAGGAGAGATATCGCTAGCCTCTGTACACTCCAACTCCTGGGGCTGTAGCACGTGAGAAGGATCCGCTACGTACTTCCGCAGCATCGACACATGGAACACGTCATGAATATTGTCCAGCTCCGGCGGCAATCCAAGATGGTATGCAACAGCTCCCGCTCTCGCGATCACGG
Organism: Tarenaya hassleriana; assembly: GCF_000463585.1. Lineage (NCBI taxonomy): Eukaryota > Viridiplantae > Streptophyta > Magnoliopsida > Brassicales > Cleomaceae > Tarenaya > Tarenaya hassleriana. The sequence continues at coordinate 530,591 of NW_010967304.1, forward strand.
GATAAGGTCCGATGTAGCGCGGCTTCAGCTTCCCGCTCCGCCCGAACCTCGCATGACCCAGCATCGCCTGTACTTGGAGAAAGGCATAATCTCCGACCTCAAGCTCGAAGTCCCAGCATCGCTGATCGGCGTATGACTTCTGCCGGTCTTGCAAAAAAAAAATGACGCAGCCTTCATAAATCATGTGCTTACATTTCTAAAACAATGAATCCAATTTGGCTTCAGATGGGCGCGAATCCTCCGTATCACTTCCGTGGTCTCCTCAACAACCTCGGGCCAAAACTCGTGACGCTCCCCGATCTCGATCCAGCACAACGGTGTCTTGCACGGTCTCCCATACAAGGCCTCATATGGAGACACTCCGATGCTCGTGTGATGGCTGTTGTTGTACGCGAACTCGCACAACATCAAGTACCGGTCCTACGGAGATCCCCACTCCATAATACAAGCTCGGAGCATGTCCTCCAGAGTCTATATCGTCTGCTCCGACTGGCCGTCTGTCTGAGGATGATATGTCGTGATCATCTTGAGCTTCGTCCCTAGAGCTTCTTGTATCGCCTTCCACAGGCGTGATGTGAATCGGGCGTCTTGGTCCGAGATGATCTCGTTCGGAACCCCATGTAGACGCACGATCTCATCGACGTAAATCTACGCCAACCGCTCAATCGGATACTCCTGCCGGATGGGAATGAAATGAGCGGATTTGGTTAGTCAGTCCACGACTACCCAAATGGCGTTCTTCTCGCTGGGCGTGAGCGGTAATCCGACCACGAAGTCCATGGCGATCGAATCCCACTTCCACTCGGGTATCTCCAACGGTTGTAGCTTCCCTCCCGGCATCTGTCGCTCTGCCTTCACCTGCTGGCAAGTGAGGCATCTCGCAACGTAATCTGCCACATCCCTCTTGATCCTTGGACAAGTATACCACTGTCGTAGACCCTGATACATCTTGCTCGCCCCCGGATGTATCGCCAACCTCGACTGATGTGCCTCTGACAAAATCTCCTGTCTCAGCTTAGGATTGTCGGGCACACATAGTCGGTTCCCAAGTCGCAACGCTCCCTGTTCGTCGATGCGGTAGCCTTTGAGGCTATATTCCTCGATGTGATCCATGCATCGAGCGAGTAAAGGATCACCGCGCTGTCCCCTTACCACGCGTTCTATCAAAGTCGGCGTCGACTCGTCGGGCGTCAACGAGAGATGTCCCAACATCGCAGTCAACTCAGCGGCGTTTCTGCAGGATGAGGTGACAATACGTATGGCCGCTAAGATCTTCTTCCTACTAAGAGCATCAGCCACTATGTTAGCCTTTCCCGGATGGTAGGCTATCTCTAGATCATAATCTGCAATCAACTCCAACCATCTCCGCTGTCTCAGATTCAGATCCTTCTGAGATATCACATAGGTCAAGCTCTTGTGATCTGTGTTGAGCTTAACCTTCTCCCCGTACAGATACGAACTCCAAATCTTAAGCGCGTGAACTACCGCCGCTAACTCCATATCGTGTGTCAGGTAGTTCTCCTCGTGTTTCTTCAGCTGCCTCGGCGCATAAGCGATCACGTGTCCCTCCTGCATCAACACACAACCGAGTCCGTGCTTGGACGCGTCAGTGTATACCTCGTATAGCATTCCTGACCGTGGTAATGCCAGGATCGGCGTTGATGTCAATCTCCGCTTCAACTCCCCGAAGCTCTCCTTGCATTCTGTCGTCCACTCGAACTTGACATTCTTTCCTATCAGCTTCGTCAAGGGTCGAGCGATCTTGGCGAATCCCTCGACGAATTGTCGGTAATAGCCAGCTAGTCCCAAGAAGCTCCTAACTTCCGTCGCAGAAGTCGGGGACTGCCATTCCATGATGGCCTCGATCTTGGCCAGATCGACCTGAATGCCCTGGGCTGATACCACGTGTCCCAGGAATCCAATCTCCTGCAACCAGAAGCTGCACTTACTGAATTTTGCGTACAGCCGGTTCTTCCTCAGTCTCCACAATATCTTCCGAAGATGCTCCTCATGTGTCTGTGGATCCGGTGAATAGATGAGGAGGTCATCGATGAATATGATGACAAACTCATCCAGGTAATCCATGAACACGCGGTTCATCAGTTGCCTGAACACCGCAGGCGCGTTCGTGAGCCCGAAAGGCATGATCACGAACTCGAAGTGTCCATATCTCGTCCGGAATGTTGTCTTCTATATGTCATCCTCTTTGACCCGAATCTGATGATATCTGGATCGTAGATCGATCTTCGAAAACCGCTGGGCTCCCTGTATCTGGTCCAACAACTCATCAATCCTCGGTAGCGGGTACCGATTCTTGATAGTCACTTGGTTGAGCCCTCGGTAATCGATGCACAATCGCATACTCCCGTCCTTCTTCTTCACGAAGAGTACCGGTGCTCCCCACGGTGAAACGCTAGGGCGAATGAAACCCTGCTCCACCAACTCTAGCTGCTTCTTCAGTTCAGCCATCTCTGTAGGTGCCATCCGGTATGGAGCCTTGGAAATTGGCTCGGTATCTGGTAACACGTCTATGCTGAAATCAACCTCCCGACTGGGCGGTAACCCCGGCAGACCATCGGAAAACACATCTGAAAACTCTCGGGCAACAGGTGTATCCTCCAGTCTCCCCTCCGATTCCTGTGTAGCCGTGATGACTACCAGGAATGCCTCGTTTCCCTTCCTGATCATCTTCTCGGCTTTCAGTGCCAAGATGATCGGGTCTGCTGCCGGCGCTCCTCGCCCTCGGAACTCGAACCCTCCGAATCCGTCCGTATCGTCCTCTTAGGACAATTGATGTAGGCTTGGTACCTCATCAACCAATCCATGCCCAAAATAATATCGAACCCTTCGATGGGTACCACAATGAGATCGGCGGCTAATAGGCGACCGCAAATCTCGAAGGGTACGCTTCGCAGGATCCGTGCATTGCTAACGTCTCTCCGGCTGGTATGCGCACAATGAAATCGTCTCTCGGTTCGATCTCTCCTGTCTCAAGTCTCTCCGCCACTCCCGCACTCAGGAAACTATGGGTTGACCTAGTATCAAACAACGTGTAACAAGAAACTCCATGGAGATATAGGGTACCTGAGATCGCGGCAGCCTCGGCTCCATTAGGGTGAGCCTCCTCTTCTTCCTCCTGGATCTCCTGCTCGGCACCGAGAGCGTAAACTCTCGAGGCTGCTCCAGTCCTCGCTGGTGGTCGGGGTGGTCTGTCCGCCTGGCCTGGTGTCGTGGTGGTTTTGGCGCCAAGGCCGGTGGTCCCGTAGTCCTCGTCAGACAACGTGATGCAATGTGCCCGGACTGGTCGCAACGATAACAGATCAGTGATCCCCTCGTCGCCAATGGTGGTGGGGAATGAACAGCGGGCGCCTTGCCCTTGTCGCGTGGGTCGCTGCTCCGGACGTTTTTCCTAGATGAACACGTACTGAAGCACTTCCTGAAGGGGCTCCGCTCACGAGTCTTCCCCTCCCTCTTCTCCTGCTCTCTACGCTCCACCTTCTCCAGCTGCGAGATATACCGACTCAGCTCGGGTACTCTATTGGTTTAGTGCTCTATGATGTACTGTTTGCGAGCTTTACTTGGATGCATTTTATGTATTGACGCTTTCTATGATTTATGGATTAGTGTTTCATTCATTACATGTTTTGCATACTTAAATGTGTTATGAAATCCATGTATTGTTATGAACAATACTAAACTCCCTAGTCATGTATCATTGTGGGAATAATGATATACCAAGACTAGTATGATGTGTGATTGATGATCATATAGATGATCATAGATATTGGATATGATCACAATCATAGGTATTCGTTGGAGAACGGAATACTGGATTCACCCGCATGAGATTGTCACATGGACTAGCGTCATGACTTGAATCTCATATGGCGGTTCCATGATTGGATCCTAAGACTTGAGATATCTACGGAATCCAACATGAGGAGTTGCATACTTTGATTACGTCAAACGTCATGTTAACAGGAGGACTATAAAGGCGTGTATCAGGCACGAAACGAATAATGTGTTGGATTGTAGATAGTCAATACGGGATTTGTACCTCTCGTAAAAGAGAGAGATATCGCTGGGCCCCTCGTGTGAGCGAGACTGTAGAAATGTGTGGCCACACTATAGACGAACGTCGTCTATTTCAGACAGTCGAACTCAATGAACGAGAAAGCAGTCGAATCAGATAAGGTGGCTTGTCCATGCCTTATATTCGACATATGATATCGTGATACAAAAGGATCATCAAACGGAATCATCACTAGCGTTCGTAGGATCACGAACAAACTCTATTCGAAATAGGTAGTCATAGTGTCTTTCTAGAGACCGCCTATGACTTGTGTAACCGAAATAAAAGATTTCGGGTTATACTGCTATATCGGATGAGCCTACAGGGTCACACACACAGGAAAGGACAAATGCGTGAGAAGAGACGAGAAAATCCCGGTGGAACGGAGGCCAGACCGACCGGTCCAGAAGGTCTGGACCGATC
>NW_010967304.1:535187-537445 GCF_000463585.1 Tarenaya hassleriana
GCAGACGCAAAATAAGCTCCAGACCGATCGGTCCAGACGTCAAGATTTCCCAAACTTGCTCTAATTAGGGTTTTAAGTGAGATTAACTTTAGGGAACGCCTCCTAAGCCTCTTGGATGACTTTCAGACCCTATTGACAGGTTTTGAGAGTTGAAAACCTAAGAGTTAGATCCCTGAAACTCTTGCGAAAAGAAGAACGTGTTCTTCAATCCTAGCAGACAAGTTCCAACTGTTGGAATCCTTTTCGCCGTGTGGATACGTGTAGAGGGCAAGGTATTCTTCCTGCCTACAGTGATCGGACGAACACATCAATTGATACAGGCCCCAGATCGATTGAGGTAAGCGTTCTAACGTTTCTACAAGATCATGCATGATAGGTTTTAGGGTTTTATCAAATTTTTGTTTTACATCCGCTGCGCAAACCCTAAAACTGATCCCTTAGGAATTAGATTCGCTCATGAGATCCCAGGAAACCCAACAGTGGTATCAGAGTCTGGTTGCTCTGCATGATTTTGTTAGAACCCGATCACGCACGTTATAGGATTTGAATTGTTTGAATCCGTGTTTGCTTTGATGCTATGCATGATTTGATTGTGGATCTAGAGTAGATTTTATGTTCATTGTTGCATAATGTGCAAGAGCTTCGAATTCTAAGTTCGCAGGCGAAAACAAAGTCGAATTCGGGTCTGAAACGGGGCAGAAACGACGAAAACGAGATCTGATCACGTTTTCGTCTGGACCGATCAGTCTGGTCCTCTGGACTGATCGATCTAGGGTTTCGCATGTCGGTTGGACCGACAAGTCCGGACTGAACGGTCTGCATGTGTAGACTGATCTGTCTGGACCCAGACCGATCGGTCTGGATCATTCCGGACCGAAAGGTCTGGACCGACCTTGACCTGGAGACCGAGCAGTGTAGACCGATCGATCTAGGCCTAGACTGATCGGTCTGGGTCCCGAGGCTTCACCAAAATGTGGTTTTTCATTTTGGGATCTGACTTGAGCAATCGTTGCATAAACCGGTCAACTGTGATTCAGAATAGCATGATTCGTTCATTTGGATCATCCATAGTGAATGAATGCAGATAATGTTGGGTTTTCCTGGGATCTCAAGAGCGAATCTAATTCCTAAGAGATCAGTTCTAGGGTTTGCGCAGCGGATGTAAAACAAAAATTTTGATGAAACCCTAAAACCTATCATGCATGATCTTGTAGAAACGTTAGAACGCTTACCTCAAACGATCCGGGGCCTGTATCAATCGAAGAACGTGTCTGATCACTATAGGCAGGAAGAATACCTTGCCCTCTACACGTATCCACACGGCGGAAAGGATTCCAACGGTTGGAACTTGTCTGCTAGGACTGAAGAACGCTTTTTTCTTTACGCAAGGGTTTCAGGGATCTTTCTTTTAGCTTTCTCACTCTCCAAACCTCTCCTTAGGGTGTGAAAATCGTGTCAAAAGAGTTCTGGGGCGTTCCCATAAGTTTCCCACCTTTAAAACCCTAATTAGAGCGCGTTTAGTAAATCTCGACGTCTGGACCGATCGGTCTGGAGCTTTTTAATGTCTGGACCGATCGGTCCATGTCTGCACCGATCGGTCTGGAACAATTTCCGGACCGAGTGACTCTCACACGTTACCTCTGGACTGATCGGTCTACGTCTAGACCGATCGGTCTAGGTTAGTTGGACCGATCGGTCCAGACCTTCTGGATCGGTCGGTCTGGCCTCTGCTCCACCGGGATTTTCTCGTCTCTTTTCGCGCATTCGTCCTTTCCTGTGTGTGTGACCCTGTAGGCTCATCCGATATAGCAGTATAACACGAAATCTCTTATTTCGGTTACACAAGTCATAGGCGGTCTCTAGCAAGACACTATGACTACCTATCTCGAATAGAGTTTGTTCGTGATCCTACGAACGCCAGTATGATTCCGTTTGATGATCCTTTTGTATCACGATATCATATGTCGAATATAAGGCATGGACAAGCCACCTTATCTGATTCGACTACTTTCTCGTTCACTGAGTTCGACTGTCTGAAATAGACGACGTTCGTCTATAGTGCGGCCACACATTTCTACAGTCTCGCTCACACGAGGGGCCCAGCGATATCTCTCTCTTTTACGAGAGGTACAAATCCCGTCTTCACTATCTACAATCCAGCACATGATTCGTTTCATACCTGATACACGCCTTTATAGTCCTCCTGTTACGCAGAACGTTTGACGTATTCAAAGCACACAACTCCTCATGTTGGATTC
>NW_010967304.1:537933-540948 GCF_000463585.1 Tarenaya hassleriana
CGGTCCAGCTAACCCAGACCGATCGGTCTAGACGTAGACCGGTCGGTCCAGAGGTAACGTGTGAGGTCCGAAAATTGTTCCAGACCGATCGGTCCAGACGTCGCGATTTACTAAACTCGCTCTAATTAGGGTTTTAAGTGGGATTAACTTAGAAAAACGCCACCCAACTCTTTTGGCACGATTTTCAGACCCTAGGGAGAGGTTTGGAGAGTGAGAAAGCTAAGAGAAAGATCCCTGAAACCCTTGCGTAAAGAAGAAAGCGTTCTTCAGTCCTAGCAGACAAGTTCCAACCGTTGGAATCCTTTCCGCCGTGTGGATACGTATAGAGGGCAAGATATTCTTCCTGCCTATAGTGATCAGACACGTTCTTCGATTGATACAGGCCCCGGATCGTTTGAGGTAAGCGTTCTAACGTTTCTACAAGATCATGCATGATAGGTTTTAGGGTTTCATCAAAATTTTTGTTTTACATCCGCTGCGCAAACCCTAGAACTGATCTCTTAGGAATTAGATTCGCCCTTGAGATCCCAGGAAAACCGAACAGTGGTATCAGAGCCTGGTTGCTCTGCATGATTTTTGTTAGAACCCGATCACGCACGTTATAGGATTTGAATTGTTTGAATCTGTGTTTGCTTTGATGTTATGCATGATTTGATTATGGATCTAGAGTAGATTTTTTATGTTCATTGTTTCATAGTGTGCAAGAGCTTCGAATTCTGGGTTCGCAGGCAAAAACGAGGTCGAATTCGGGTCTAAAACGGGGCAGAAACGACGAAAACGAGATCTGATCACGTTTTCGCCTGGAGAACGGTCCGGGCCTCTTGTCCAGATTTCTTGACGTTTTCTCGTGCCTTTGTCCTTCCCTGCGTGTGTGACCCTGTAGGCTCATTCTATATAGCAGTATAACCCGAAATCTCTATTTCGGATATACAAGTCATAGGCGGTCTCTAGCAAGACACTATGACTACCTATCTCGATTAGAGTTTGTTCGTGATCCTACGAATGCCAACGACGATTCCGTTTGATGTTCCTTTTGTATCACGATATCATATGTCGAATATAAGGCATGGACAAGCCACCTTATCTGATTCGACTGCTTTCTCGTTCATTGAGTTCGACTGTCTGAAATAGACGACGTTCGTCTATAGTGTGGCCACACATTTCTACAGTCTCGCTCACACGAGGGGCCCATCGATATCTCTCTCTTTTACGAGAGGTACAAATCCCGTTTTGACTATCTACAATCCAGCACATGATTCGTTTTGTACCTGATACACGTCTTTATAGTCCTCCTGTTACGCAGGACGTTTGACGTAATCAAAGTACGCAACTCCTCTTGTTGGATTCCGTAGATATCTCAGGTCTTAGGATCCAATCATGGAACCGTCATATGAGATTCAAGTCATGACGCTAGTCCATGTGACAATCTCATGCGGGTCAATCGAGTATTCCGTTCTCCAACGAATACCTATGATTGTGATCGTATCCAAATACCTATGATCATCTATATGATCATCAATCACACATCATACTAGTCTTATTATGTCATCATTCCCATAATGACACAAGACTAGGGAGTTAAGTATCATTCATAATGATACATGGATTTCATAACACATCTAGTAGTCTCATAAACCATAGAAAGTATCAATATATCAAATGTATCTAAATAAAGCTCATAAACAGTACATCATAGAGCACTAAACCAACATATAACTCAATCAAGATATTAGATATGCTTGATTGAGTGGGAGCTTAGGGATTGGGATTACATAATCGAATGGATAGTCTATTCGGATTATGTACAATCGTTGCACAGAAACCGGTTAGATCTAGGAGCTCTACGAGTAAAGCACTTGTCAAGGTCTTGATCGTATGTGTCATGGGCCATGCCAAAGCTGGGTGTGCCGTATTATCTTGGTGAGGCAAGATGGAGAAATGGTGGTTCTCGTAGCTTGAAAGTAGATGCTTGATTTAAGTGTGGTTTCGAAAATCCCTTATTTATGTAATGCTAAGCGTGTACCTTCCATTACTAGAGCACCTGTCAAGGCATCGATCGTCCGTAACACGAATCATGCCAAAGCTGAGCGTGTCGGATTATCTTTGTGAGGCAGGGTGGGAAATCGTGGTTCCCATAGCTTGAACATGGTTTACCTTAGGTTAAGTTGTCAAGTTTGACTTGAGACTTGATGGTACAGATGAGACAAGTATGCAATGATATTTGATATCATAGTCTCATAAAAGATCTAACAATCACATTGGATGTGATTGACATTAGATGTCTACCTAAATAGCATAAGGTTGAGTATAAAAACTTGTTCTTATGTGAAATACGGATCTTAGTCCCATATAGAAAATTATTATAGGGTTATTTTTCTGTATGGGGCTATCAGCACTAGGAATGACACCCAAGTCTCCAACAAACTTCCTGATCCAAACAGCTTCCTTTGCTGCGTCCGACGCTGCAATATACTCAGCTTCTGTAATAGAATCTGCAACGGTCGCCTGCTTGGAACTCTTCCAGCTAACAGCGCCTCCGTTCAAGCAGAAAACATAGCCAGACTGCGATCTGTAGTCATCCGGATCTGACTGGAAACTAGCATCGGTGTAACCGCTTACAGCGAGCTCGTCTTCCGACCCACCGTATACCAAGAACACATCCTTAGTCCTTCTCAAGTACTTCAGGATGTTCTTGACGGCGATCCAGTGCGACTCACCTGGATCTGACTGGTATCTACTCGTAATGCTCAACGCGTAGGATACATCCGGTCGAGTACAAAGCATGGCATACATGATGGATCCAATTGCCGAAGCATATGGAATCCGATCCATGCGTTCTCGCTCATCAGGTGTCGTAGGACACTGACTCTTGCAGAGAACTGTGCCACTGCTCATCGGTAAGGTTCCTTTCTTGGAATCTTGCATCTTGAACCGTTTCAAGACCTTATCGATGTAAGTACTCTGACACAATCCTAGAAGACGCCTCGATCTATCCCTATAGATCTTAATGCCTAA
>NW_010967304.1:545571-549188 GCF_000463585.1 Tarenaya hassleriana
GCCATAGTTGCGTATTATGACTACGAGATATGGCATATGGACGTCAAGACCGCATTCCTTTACGGGAATTTGCTCGAGGATGTGTACATGACACAACCCGAGGGTTTTGTCGATCCTAAGAGTCCGAGGAAGGTGTGTAAGCTTCAGAGATCCATTTATGGACTGAGGCTTCGAGGAGCTGGAATCTTCGATTTGACGAGGCAGTCAAAACGTTTGGCTTCCTGCGAAACGAAGATGAGCCATGTGTTTACAAGAAGGTCAGTGGGAGCGCAGTGGTCTTCCTTGTACTTTATGTGGATGATATATTGCTCATCGGAAATGACATTCCTACCTTGCAAGGAGTAAAATCCTGGCTAGGATCGGTCTTTTCGATGAAGGACTTAGGAGAAGCCGCCTATATTCTAGGAATCAAGATCTATAGAGATAGATCGAGAAGGCTTCTTGGTCTAAGTCAGAGTACATACATTGACAAGGTCTTGAATCGGTTCAAGATGCAAGACTCCAAGAGGGGTGCCTTGCCAATGGGACATGATGTGGCTCTTAGCAAGACTCAGTGTCCAAGGACACAGGATGAGCAAGAGCGCATGAGTAGGATTCCATATGCCTCGGCAATTGGATCCATCATGTACGCCATGTTATGTACTCGTCCGGATGTATCATATGCATTGAGTATGACTAGTAGATATCAGTCTACACCAGGTGAGGCTCACTGGATTGCGGTCAAGAACATCCTTAAGTACTTGAGAAGGACTAAGGATTTGTTCTTGGTATATGGCGGATTGGAAGACGAGCTCGCTATAAAGGGTTATACCGATGCTAGTTTCCAAACCGACAGAGATGACTTCAGATCGCAGTCAGGTTACGTTTTCTGTCTAAACGGTGGGGCTATTAGTTGGAAGAGTTCCAAACAACCAACCGTTGCAGATTCGACTACAGAAGCCGAGTACATAGCAGCATCGGATGCAGCTAAAGAAGCTGTTTGGATCAGGAAATTTGTGGGAGACCTGGGGGTCATTCCTAGCGTTGCAGATCCCATTGACTTGTACTGTGACAACAATGGTGCGATCGCACAGGCAAAGGACCCCCGGTCACACCAGAGATCCAAACACATACTCAGGCGATTTTACTTGATTAGGGAAATCATCGACAGAGGAGACGTGAAGATAAGCAGAGTGTCGACAGATGATAATATTGCCGACCCGCTGACGAAGCCTCTCCCTTCGTCAAAGCATGATGGTCATGTTATGGGTATGGGGATTAGATGCTTGTAGGATAGATCATAGAGCATAGTGGGAGATTGTTAGTTGTGATGCTCTAGGATGATCCGTGATATGACATTTTGACTTGTATTGATTCATTGGTTTATGAATGCATTACATTCCCGTTATATGATTGGCATATTTGTTATATTTCGGTATCCTTGAATCATTACAGAATGATTCTAAACACCCTGGTCAGTTATCATTGTGGGAACAATGATGAATTAAGACCAGCATGATGTGTGATAGATGATTATGATCATATGCATTAGATGCAAATCACAATCATGGGTTCTCGTTTGGAACGAGTTACTGGATGACCCGCATGAGATTGTCACATGGACAGAGTCATGACTTGAATCTCATACAGCGGTTCATTCTTGGATCCTCAGACCTGAGATGTCTAGAGTATCTGATATGAGGAGTGACGTGTCTTGACTGCGTCAAACGTCGTCTTTAACCGGATGATCATAACGGCGTTGCTCAGATACGTTCACGAATCATATGCAGATAGTAGACATGCAATACGAGACTTGTCACCTCCTACGCAGGAGAGATGTCGCTGGGCCCCTCGTGGAAATCGGACTGTGAAAATGCGTGGCCACGCTATAGATGAATGTACATCTATATTATCAGTCGGTTTGCCTAGACGAGTAAGCGGTTGAACTTGAAGGGTGGCTCATACCATGCCCTTGTTCAACATACGACATCGTGAGACAAAGGATCAGAACTCGAACTAATGCTGGCTTTGTTAGATCACCTCTAACTCTATTCTAGGTGGGTGGTCATGGCGTCTTGCTAGAGGCTAACCATGACTTGTGGTTCGGAAAAGGTTCCCGAAGCCACTGCCACTTCAAATGGGCCTACAGGGTCACACACCATTAGGGATGGATCACACGTGAAGAGAACAACGCGAGAAAAGAGCGACGGAGCGATCTGGAAGAGTTCCAGATGGCCAGACCGTCCGGTCCAGGACCTAGACCGGACGGTCCGACTTTCGGGGAAAGTTTCCTTTTTCGCGTTTTAAGGGTTTTGGGCAATTCTAATTAAAGAGTGAGCCGCCACAAACCCTAGAGGATGAACCTCATACGTCCCAGATTCAGAAGAGAGCTTAGAGAAGCTTGATTTTGAGTTCTAGTGATTGGAATATCGATTCCAAGTCAAGGACATCGGTTTTCTCTTCACGAATCCTAGCAGCTACGTTCCAAAGCGTTGGAATTCATCCCGCCGGTGTGGATACGTGTAGAGGAGTTGTGCTTTCAACTCTTGGTGATTAAAACAAGCCCTGGATCGATTGATACTTCCAGATCTTGAAAGAACGAGGTAAGTATTCGAATCCCACGACGATATACACGATTGTTCGGGTTATTGCACAATTGGTTTTTGTGTGACGTTTGGCTAGGTTTAGATCTTTCCTTCCGCTGCATGAAACCTAGAAACCAAACCCTAGATCGATGAGATCGCATGCTAGGAACCCGAAGGGAACCCCAACAATCTACTCGTAATGCTCAACGCGTAGGATACATCCGGTCGAGTACAAAGCATGACATACATGATCGATCCAATTGCCGAAGCATATGGAATCCGATCCATGCGTTCTCGCTCATCAGGTGTCGTAGGACACTGACTCTTGCAGAGAACTGTGCCACTCACTACAAAAAAAAATGGTCATTTCCAACGGGTAAATCCGTTGGAAATGGCCAAATTTAACATTTCCAACGGATTTATCCGTTGGAATTTCGTCGTTAGAAATCGGTGTCCGTTGGAAAACCGTTGGAATTTTCAACGGAATTTTAACGAATTTTTCCGTTAGAATTTTCCAACGGATTTCCAACCGGCATCCGTTGGAATTTTCCAACGGATTTCCAACCGCAATTTCGGTTGGAAAATTCCAATGGAATTTCCAACCGCAATTCGTTGGAATTTTCTAACGGAATTTCTAACCGATATCCGTTGGAATTTTCAAACGGAATTTTCAACCGCATTCCGTTGGAATTTTCCAACGAAAAATTCGAAACATATTCTTGACCCGACCCGACCCCGACACCGATCCCGACCCCGACCCCGACAACGACACCGACCCCGACAACGACACCGACCCGACACCGACATCGACACCAACCCGAAACTCACTTCCCAATAGGTCACCCATCCTTCCACTGCTCCAACTCAATCCTCCTTAACTCTAGAGTTCCAATTAGAACTCTTCCAACTCCTCCAAGTTAAACTTCTGATATCATATAACATTAATATATATACATATATAAATATTTATACATATTTACATATTTACATATTTACATATTTACATATTCAAATTCATATATATATATATATATATATATGTTATGTATATGT
>NW_010967304.1:549742-553125 GCF_000463585.1 Tarenaya hassleriana
TCAATTGATTTTTAATTTAAAATCTAAATTTTCAACCGATGTCCGTTGGAATTCCGTTGGAATTTTTTTAAAAAATTTCCAAAAAAATTTCCAACCGGCATCCGTTGGAATTCCGTTGGAATTGTTTTCTAACAAACATCCGTTGGAACTCCGTTAAAAATTTGCAACCGATTTTTCCAACGTTAATCCGTTGAAAATTTCCAACGGATATCCGTTGGAAATACCGTTGGAAATTTCCAACCCAATTTTTCAATTGAATACGTTGAAAATTCCGTTAAAAATTTCCAACGGGTGTTTCCAACGGATACCCGTTGGAAATTTTCAACGGAATTTTAACGGAAATCGTCGTTGAAACGCCGTTGAAAACCGTTGAAAACCGTTAGAAATTTTCCAACGGACAAATCCGTTGGAAAATCCGTTGGAATTCGAGGATTTGTTTGTACTGACTGCTCATCGGTAAGGTTCCTTTCTTGGAATCTTGCATCTTGAAACATTTCAAAATCTTATCGATGTAAGTACTCTGACACAATCCTAGAAGACGCCTCGATCTATCTCTATAGATCTTTATGCCTAGAATATAGGCCGCTTCTCCTAGGTCCTTCATAGAAAACTGCGTTCCTAGCCAAGACTTAACGTCTTGCAAGGTAGGAACGTCATTCCCTATAAAGAGAATGTCATCCACGTACAGCACTAGAAAATACAACTGTGCTCCCACTAGCCTTCTTGTAAACACATGGCTCGTCTTCGTTTTGTGAGAAACCAAACCTTTTGGTTGTCTCGTCAAAACGAAGGTTCCAGCTCCTCGAAGCCTGCTTCAGTCCATAAATGGACCTCTGAAGCTTGCACATCATCCGTCAAAATCCGTCGGATGCAAGTGGATCTTCAAGAAGAAGACCGATATGGATGGCAACGTGCACACGTATAAGACACGACTTGTGGCGAAAGGATTCCGTCAAATTCATGGTATTGACTATGATGAGACCTTTTCATCTGTGGTTATGCTGAAGTCCATCAGGATCCTGCTTGCCATAGCCGCATATTACGACTATGAGATATGACAAATGGATGTCAAGACCGCGTTCCTTAACGGAAACTTGACTAAGGATGTGTACATGACACAACCCGAAGGTTTTGTCGATCCAAGGAACCCGAGGATGGTGTGCAAGTTTCAGAGGTCCATTTATGGACTGAAGCAGGCTTCGAGGAGCTGGGACCTTCGTTTTGATGAGACAATCAAAAGGTTTGGTTTCTCACAAAACGAAGACGAGCCATGTGTTTACAAGAAGGCTAGTGGGAGCACAGTTGTATTTCTAGTGTTGTACGTGGATGACATTCTTCTTATAGGGAATGACGTTCATACCTTGCAAGATGTTAAGTCTTGGCTACGAACGCAGTTTTCTATGAAGGACCTAGGATAAGCGGCCTATATTTTAGGCATCAAGATCTATATAGATAGATCGAGGCGTCTTCTAGGATTGTGTCAGAGTACTTACATCGATAAGGTCTTGAAACGATTCAAGATGCAAGATTCCAAGAAAGGAACCTTACCGATGAGCAGTGGCACAGTTCTCTGCAAGAGTCAGTGTTCTACGACACCTGATGAGCGAGAATGCATGGATCGTATTCCATATGCTTCGAAAATTGGATCGATCATGTATGTCATGCTTTGTACTCGACCGGATGTATCCTACGCGTTGAGCATTACGAGTAGATATCAGTCAGATCCAGGTGAGTCGCATTGGATCGCCGTCAAGAACATCCTGAAATACTTGAGAAGGACTAAGAATATGTTCTTGGTATACGGTGGGTCGGAAGACGAGCTCGCTGTAAAGGGTTACGCCGATGCTAGTTTTCAGTCAGATCTGGATGACTACAGATCGCAGTCTGCCTATGTTTTATGCTTGAACGGAGGTGCTGTTAGCTGGAAGAGTTCTAAGCAAGCGACCGTTGCAGATTCTACTACAGAAGCTGAGTATATTGCAGCGTCGGACGTAGCAAAGGAAGCTGTTTGGATCAGGAAGTTTGTTGGAGACTTGGGTGTCATTCCTAATGCTGATAACCCCATTGCTCTGTATTGTGACAACAATGGAGCGATCAAGCGAAAGAACCCAGATCCCATCAACGATCCAAACACATACTCAGACGATTTCACCATATCAGGGAGATAATAGACAGAGGAGACGTACACATTTGCAGAGTGTCGACAGATGACAACATTGTCGATCCGTTGACGAAGCCTCTCCCTTCGTCGAAGCATGAGGGTCATGTTAGGGATATGGGCATTAGATGTTTAGCAGTCCATGATTAGAGCAAGTGGGAGAGGTTTAGAGAGTGAAAAACCTAAGAGAAAGATCCCTGAATCCTTTGCGCAAAGAAGAAAGCGTTCTTCAGTCCTAGCAGACAAGTTCCAACCGTTGGAATCCTTTCCGCCGTGTGGATACGTGTAGAGGGCAAGGTATTCTTCCTGCCTATAGTGATCAGACGCGTTCTTCGATTGATACAGGCCCCGGATCGTTTGAGGTAACCGTTCTAACGTTTCTACAAGATCATGCATGATAGGTGATGGCTCGGATTTTATCTGGATTTTAGACCGAATATGCCTTTGGTTTCTAAACGGTTTCCACACATACTAGGCATATTAGAGCCATCTTTAGGTCTCTGGGGCTAGGTTTTGACCATTGCAGGAACCCGAGGGTTTTCGGGACGAAACGGAGAAGACAGAAGCATAACTCCCCAGATTTTATGGCCAGAACGGACGGTCTGCAAAGCTGGAACGGACGGACTGAGTGCACAGACCCGACAGACCACAAGACAGTCCTGCGAACTACACATCAGAACGGACGGTCTGGATCAAAACGCGGAACGGACGTTCTACGTTGCGGAACGGACGTTCTGCGCTTCAGAACGGACGGTCTGCGAAGCTGGAACGGACGGTCTGACGAACTTAACTAACCTGGAACGGATGGTCCACTTGACAGACTCCGCGAAAGCTACGCCGTTTAGCCATTCTTTTCGGGTTTTTGAGGGGGAACCGAAGAGGAGAACCCTAGAATTGATTGGGGGCCGAAAATAGAGACTTTGGGAGAGAAAAGAGGAGCTCTTGGAGGAGAAAGAAGAGGAAGAAGACTCCATTGAAGATTGAAGATTTCTTGAGCATCTCTCTACTCTCTCTCTATGATTTCTGCACTTTACTCTTGTTTTGCTTTGTTCTTGAACATGAGTAGTGAGTAGTCTCTTGTTGTGGGAAGAGGGATTAGCCCTCATGTAAGGATGCTTGTATTCACCTTGGACCCTAGATTATGCTTTGTTTATGCTTTCAAATCCTTGCCTTGAATGAAATTTGTGTTCTTGAAAGTTTATCTCTCTTGAATGAATGCTTAGAG
>NW_010967304.1:559505-563308 GCF_000463585.1 Tarenaya hassleriana
GATGAGCTGGGGCGCTGTCGACGGCACTACAGAGCTAGACTTGGAGACTCTCTTCTTGCAGCTTCACCAACTCGATGAGATTCGGTTGGACGCCTATGAGAATGCCCGGATTTACAAGGAGAGAACAAAGAGATGGCACGATCGTCGGATTTTGCAAAGAGAATTCAGAGAGGGCGATCAGGTACTCCTCTTTAACTCAAGGCTCAAACTTTTTCCAGGCAAGTTGAGATCGCGTTGGTCGGGACCTTTCACGGTGAAACACGTCTACCCTCACGGAGCAATAGAGCTATATGGCTATGGAGGGGACACATTCAAGACCAACGCACAGAGGTTGAAGATTTACAACCCCGGGGAACACGACAAAGAGAGGAGCTCGATGAGCTTCTCTGATCCTCAAGACGAGTGAGCACCCCACGGTCAAGCTTAGGACCATAAATAAGCGCTCTCGGGAGGCACCCCGAGCTTGTAGATATCCTTTTTAGTATCCTTTTTAGCATTTGCATCTCATTTAGAATCATCCATTTGCACTCTCTCGATTGGGTTTGATGTTTTCCTGGTATGACCGATACTGCTTAGAACTAGATTAGACGGGCTGTGATGCAGGAAAACGGGGATCGCGAAAGGCGAAGTCGGGAAGCTGTCTGGCAAGAAGCAGAACGGACGGTCCACGTAATCACAGGGAACGTCCGTTCTGCAACACAGAACGGACGGACTACGTTCTCCGGAACGTCCGTTCTGGTTGAGTGGAACGAGCGTTCCCCTGTATGGAGCGTCCGTTCTAGGGCAAAAACTCGCAGTAAAAGGTAAGTGGGGTTCAGACCGCTCACTCTCCGTTCCGCACACACACTCCAGACCCAGTCCAAACTCTCTCCCTCCGGCGACTCTCCGAGCAGTTTCCGGCCGTGCCACCTCCGGCGAGCCTCCCAGTCCGCGGCGAACCCCCTCTCTCTCTCTCTCTTCCTCTCTCACTCTTGCTCCCACTCATTCCATACTCAATCCCTAAGGTAAAATCGAAACAATTTTTGAGGGATTGATGAGTATATGCCTTAATTCTTGCAAAATTGGTGTAGAGTAGACAAGATTTAGGGATTCTAGGGGTGATTGTTGCGAAAACCCGAAGGTTTTCGAAGCTCAACAATGGCGGAAATCCCGGAACGGACGGACTACCGGCTAGAATGCCCGTTCTGGTTCACGGAGAAGACGGAACGCAAAGCGACCTAGAACGGACGGTCTGCTATGCAGAACGTCCGCTCCAGGTGCTTCGACGACGGACTGTGCAGAACGATCGTTCTGCACCTGACCTGTCCAGTCCGTCCGTTCCCGTGGCCGAAATTGCAAACCCGACGGTCTGTCACGCAGACCCGACGGACCGGGACCCCGTCCGGCAATGTCGCAGTATACTTCGAAATCCATCTGCTCAAAGATACAAACATCGAATGATTAATCATAGCACGGATGGTTCGAAAAAAGATCGTGAGAAGTCGATAAACAACGAAAAATCTGTCTCACGGTGTTTCGGTCCTATACGGTCCAGTTTCAGGCCGTCTGGACCGAACGTGTGAATTTTTCTGCGCGGACGGGGTCCCGGTCCGTCGGGTCTGCGTGACAGACCGTCGGGTTTGCAATTTCGGCCACGGGAACGGACAGACTGGACAGGTCAGGTGCAGAACGATCGTTCTGCACAGTCCGTCGTCGAAGCACCTGGAGCGGACGTTCTGCCTAGCAGACCGTCCGTTCTAGGTCGCTTTGCGTTCCGTCTTCTCCGTGAACCAGAACGGGCGTTCTAGCCGGTAGTCCGGGGAAAGGGGAAGTCCACTTGGATCAGACACCCGGCGGTACGATACCTTCATATGTTTATGTCCGGAGGTCTGTTTGCTAGAGGAGATCAGGGGAACGTCACGACCCTAGAGGTATGTCTGCTACGCCAGGCGCTTAGAGATGCATTTGACGGCGATGATTGGGGAATGTCTGAGTTAGATGTGGCGTCTAAGGTGGCCCTACACCTTCAGTGGAGCGCACAGAAGAGCTCTGCCAGATCCGCACTGTGGGTAGGCGGCATTGTATCCATGATCGCCCGGAGAGTGGGGATCAATTTGGGGATGAGCTGGGGCGCTGTCGACGGCACTACAGAGCTAGACTTGGAGACTCTCTTCTTAAAGAGAGCGATCGAGAACCCCGCTCGCACACGATACGCGTGGAAGTATCTGGACGAGGACGCCACGCCACGGACAGCCACTCTGCCCATGACCGAGCTTCCCCCGCTGACTACGGAGGGCCTCTACTTTCGAGTGACACCGCAGCGTACCCCGAGGAGACGTCACACAGACCCTCCTGCCCCGCCTCTAGACCACGAGGCTGCCGGAGACATACCAGAGCATGATACCGCGACCGACGACCCGGTTGAGCATATAGCCGAGCCGAGCCAGCCTAGGATGGGCCGCAGGAGACGCAGAGAGACATCGGGAGCTTCCTCTTCCTCGACACACGCCACGCAGGCAGACATTCATGGATTGCAGGATATGATGCTCCATCAGTTTAGCGTCGTGAACACTCGACTCGACCACCTGGAGCGACGCATGGGCACCCAGGAGCAGTACATGACCGTCCTACAGGAGTTCCTGATGTCCATGACGACGGAGACATCACCACACACCGCAGCCCCACCGCCGAGAGACACCGACCACATGGACACCGGGGATGGAGCCCAGTAGAGTTCTCGAGCGGATGCATCAGGACCTTTTTCTGCCCCTTTCCTTCTTCTTTTTCACTTTCGCATTTCCGGACCTATGACATGCGTTGTTATTTTGCTATGTTGCCTTGTACGCTTTACTGTTGTCGGATTCACTTGGTCTTTCTGTGTTTTAAGCTCTTATCTAAGGTTGAATCCTGACTCGGAACAAAAGACAACACACACTGTGGAATACATCAAAAGTGGAATGCAAGGAGGCACATTTCGACCTTGGCCACCAAGGTTACACATTAACCCTCCTCCACTTCGATCATATTCTTTCACATTCCACATATTCCACCCCTTCGGATACGAGTGACACCGCGGACGGTGTCTCATTCAAGTCTGGGGGGGTGAGCATCTAACATCGCTTCAAGTCCCTTTTTAGAGTGCATTCATACATTCACTTGCATACAAAAAAAAAAAAAATTGATTTCTCACTATAGATGCATTCCACACTTGCATTTCTTGCACTTGTACATTTAGATACCACCTAGCCTTACATTGCATTTGTTACATATAGGTCTAGAGCATGTAGAAGCATATGCATTGCATAAACCGTTTTGAGTTGAGATTGGTCGATGATGAGATGATGGTGATAGCTGCTTAGAGATTGCTTAGCGATTTGGACCTAGACCTCTAGGTGTTCGAGTAGACTGTCGATGATAGGTGAATAGCGAACCCTCTCTTTGATGCTTGCGATTCTAGGTTGTGGGGTATATTGTCGTCTTTAGGTACGCCAAAGAGTAGGACCAACCGAACCTAGGTTAAATATCTCCCAAAAACCGTTCCCGAAGCTTCTCCCATAGGATAGATAGTCTCTTGAAAAGAATGAGTGGTAGGAATAAGCGAAGAAAGTATACACATCCCAACACTCCGCTGTCACTATATCGTTAATGAAAATCATTCGATGACATGAGTGCGTCGAAATTCGACGGTTCGGGTCTAAGTTGTGGGACAAGTGTCATGATCATTAGAAAAAAGAAAAGAAAAGCAAAAGCGGAGACACTTGTCAACTTCAACGTCCTAGGAACTCGGGGTATTACTTCTCTTAGCATTTTCTTGAAAAAAAAAA
>NW_010967304.1:565104-576170 GCF_000463585.1 Tarenaya hassleriana
GAGAGCTCTCTTGGATAGCGGGTTTTCGGTTTGAGAGAACCGAACCCGACCTTAGTCTTCGAATCCCTCACCTTAGAACGAGCATGATATAGGTCCATAATCCTTTACGGCATCCTTGCATGATCGGTGAAACCCGATTCCCATAACCTTCCCCATTGATCATCTTCTTTTGAATTGTGATTGTCTTTGATTTTAGTTTCTTTCATTTAATTTTCTGCAACTTTGAAAACCCATAAAAACAATTCTCCAATTTTATTTCTTTCATTTTCCTAGTTTTGATCGACTCCTAGCTTAACCGTTTAAGTCCTTGTGTTCGACCCCGGTACTACGACATCCGTATACTTGCGGATTAGTTGTGTTTCGGGTTACAAATTTAAGACTCGTCACGCAAGTGATCAATAGGTTTTAGGGTTTCATCAAAATTTTTGTTTTACATCCGCTGCGCAAACCCTAGAACTGATCTCTTAGGAATTAGATTCGCTCTCGAGATCCCAGGAAAACCCAACATTATATGCATTCATTCACTATGGATGATCCAAATGAACGAATCATGCTATTCTGAATCACAGTTGACCGGTTTATGCAACGATTGCTCAAATCAGATCCCAAAATAAAAAACCACATTTTGGTGAAGCCTCGGGACCCAGACCGATCAGTCTAGGCCTAGATCGATCGGTCTACACTGTTGCAACATGAGGAACTCGGTCATGTGGTACTCACGGTCCTGCCACCGGAAGTACTTCGCCTCGAACTCCTGTCGGAACTCCTCCCATGTGAAGCGATGTCCCGCTGGTGCCTCCTGCACCACCTTCGCCCACCAATGTCGGGCCTGGCTCGACAGATGATGGCTCGCGATCATAGCTCAGTACTGGTACGGGCACTGCAGATACTCCAAGTCATGAAAGATCTGGGTGAGCCACTCCTCAGCAGCTTCCAGTCTCACCGATCCCTCGAATCGCGGGGTATGCATCGCCCGCAACTCCTTGACGATGGGGAGGTATCCCGCCGTCGCAGCAGGTATCGGCGGGTGGTGTAGGTCCTCCTCCCTAGGCTCTGGGTCTCTCGCCGGAGGTAGTGGTGGGGCCTGAGCAACCAGTGCTGCCACACGGTCTCCTGGAACTAACGAAACTCGGCCCTCCACCCTTCGTCTCCTGGATTAGGTAGTGGAGCCTGATCGGGAAAGTCGTCAGCCCTCGCTGCAAGCCTAGCACGTCGTGGCGCCATTTCACTGCACCACATTTAGACAGTTTAGCAGCTGACGACTGATAACTGCATCATCAATGTACGGACCTCGACATGTGAGGATTTTCTTCGAACATGGTTTGAAAAAATTTTCGTAGAAAACCGTTGGGTAATGAGCACGATTCCTTCCTGAGAAAAGAACGTGGCTCTGATACCAAAAGTTGTGGCACCCGTAACCCGTGTACAGTATACAGATTGTGCCACATGGACGATATACGATAAAATAATAAACCGCGGAAGCGAAAATAGGAAATCCAAAAACATTTTAATTCAAATCAGAGTAAGCAGCGGAAAATACAAGCGATCAGTATCGCCAAATAACACACGTCCGAATCATCATAATATAATCGTACAAAATGCAGGAATACAAGTCCCATAGTCTAAAGTACAAATCCCGTACATGATGCTGCCTCTCTTAGGTCGTCGTCGTCCGATGCACTTGGCGTAATCCTCGTGATCGGTGTTAAAACGATGATTCACAATCATCACGCAACAATAATAAACATGCACCGTCACATAACATATATCATAATCATAGCAATCACAATCACACTCGTATGGAGTCCACTATAGGGTTTAGCCATAAATCCTAGTCAAGTCCATGACTAGGTGCACATCCACGCCCGTCAAATCCATGACGTTGACCGTCATGTCGTACACGACTAAAACGCGTCTCAAACGCCCGTCAAGTCCATGAGGTGATGGTTGCATCCACAACCATCCACAAACACAATCACGCTTGACTCGCGTCCACGAGCAAGCTACACACATGGCATACATCATGCATATATCCCTCACTACAATCACACGTATCACGGCATCCGGTCCCATACCGACCTACCGCTTAACGCCATGCAAACTACCCCGTATAATCACGCAACGAGTCACTCGCATCGTTGAATCAAACGTCTCACGCACGCGGGATTCGAAAATCGTCCGAAAAAAGGTTTCGTACCCTAGAACGGTCGGTCCAGGGTGTGGGCCGGTCGGTCCAAGGGTTCCATGCTGTCCCGGGGCCTCTCGGGATAATTTTTAAGGTCTGGGACGCAAACCATTCGGTCTGGGGATGCCAGACCGTCCGGTCTATGTCACCCAGACCATCGGGTCTGCCAAAACAGACCGTCGGGGCTGGCCGGGTCTGGCTCTGTTCCCTTTCGCGAAACAACTTTCTGGTCCGACTTTGTTTGATCATATCTCACTCATTTCTCAACCAAATTCAGTCTTGTTTGTTGCTAAATGTTCATTGAAGTGTCCTCTATCTAGCAACTAAGTATTGAAATACTTCAGTAACACGGTGGAAAAGGATTCGTAATTTGGCAAGGCAGATTCTCGTTTCTGCACTTTCCAGTTTTTCTTCAGTCTTCATTCAATCATATCTCACTCATTTTTCAACCAAATCATGTGTGGTTTGTTGCTAAATCTTCATTTAAATCCCTCTAACCAATACGAACAGCAAAACATCGAGATAACACAATAACATCGATGAAAACGAGCTTACACAGAAGCAACTCAAGCCACTCACCTTTGTTTCAGTTCAGATCTGGTTTTGGCCGGATTTGTTGCTGTTTTCCGGTCTATTGCTCATCGAAAACCTCTCTAGACACTCTAAAGATGTCTCCCCTTGCTTCCCCGAGCTTCCCTTGCGCTGGCTCTCCTCCTTTCTCCCCCTTTCTCCCTCTTTCTCCTCTCTCTATTTTTGTGAGTTTTCAGCCAAAAATGGCTAAGTCTCCGACTTGGGAGATGTTATTCACGCGTGAGGGGGATCGAATGGGCTCAAGCCCAGGCCCATGGTCGATCTTGCATCGCCCTGGCACGGTTGGTCGGTGAGTTGAAGCTGGTGGGGCCCGGGAATGTAGAGGAATACGCGTCCCAAGACAGCAAGTTGGCCACTTGCGTGTTCTGTTCAGTAGACCGTCCGTTCTGGGCCTGGAACGGACAGTCTGGCCCAGTTTCGACCCAGCTCTTTGCGCGTTCGTGGTCCGTCCGTTATGCCCTCGTCAGTCCGTCCATTCTGAGGTTTCTGGTCCGTCCCGAGTGACTTCGATTGCTTCGTTCTCACTCGTTTCTTAACCGAATCGCGCACCATTTGTTTCTACACCTTCCTTGGAACGTCCTCTTTCATGTCCAATCAATAGATTATTGAAAACTCACGCTTACACGATGAGGCACAACTCAAAACGTCCGTACCTCGAATAACTCGTGAATTCCGAATTTTCAGGTTCTACTTAGTTTTCGTTTGCTTATAACTTTCTCGTTTTCCAGTCAAATCGAGTGTCGTTTTCTTCTAGATCTTCGTTGAAATATTCTCTATGTTTTTAGCTTGTTTTACCTTTCTCCTATTCCGGAGCTTCTTCTGTCGCTTCCTTCTTAAGTATGCTCTTAATTCCTTGAAAAATAGATGAGACTTATTGTTACTATATGCATCATGTGACCATGTGACCGTGTTACATGGTCCCATGTGACCGAGTTACACGGTACCATGGGACCGAGTTACACAGTACCATGTGACCGTGTTACATGGTACTATGTGACCATGAAACCTGTGACCAACACACCATGTCCTATTTTCTGCGTGCCTTTGATTTAGTGCCAATCTTGTCTATAGCAGTGTTGAAACTCCATCTGACATTTGCTTTGACGGACTTCTGCACATTCTGGAATACGTCGGATCCGCTCCCTCGACGTCTTTGTACATCCCGTTGGCACCCAAATTTGAGATATATTCGAAAGGAAGCAACTGTAACATATTATGTAAATATTAAATTCCAAAACAAATCAAGTAATAACGGTACTTTTAATTTATACACATAGTGAAAAACCCTTACCATAAGAGGGATTATAAACCCCCGATAGTGCCTTTTTTTCTTCGGCCTTCCACTTCCGAAGCTCTTTCTTACTTGCCCAATCATTGTATCAAATGTGTAACGTCCCCATTGAAATCTTTCACAGAATGTCAGATCATCCACCATGTCCACCAAATCATGGTTTATAAACTCATGTGTGGTGCCATGATCAAGTATTCCTCCAAGCAACATGATAACAACCAGTTTCTTCCTATCAGCAGCCCTTTGAGTTGGCATCTTCTCGAGATGTCTTATCACACTCTCCTTAGACACCTTTTCGATTTCCAAAAGTCTTCACTCTGAACTGGCTTTTCCGCATATATTCCCATCCAGCCGGATACTCACCGCATTTCAATTCAGATATGAGAGCGTGCTCAACGATGGAGTATCTAATGGGTACACCATTTAGAACAAACCATAATTCTTTTTCGTCCTCCACACTCACACAATGGTTTATGAAGAATGCCGCTGGAGCCATCTTCAACGTTCCATCAAATTGCATGTGAAATAAGTGTTGAAACTGCGACTCATAACTGAAATATCTCCATTCTTCAGGGCTTAACAAGTCTTTCAGTTTTTTATTGTCTCTGACGGGTAACACTTGGTATTTATTGTAGGAGAGAACTGAATGTCTTCTATTTTGTACATAAATGGCAACTGCACAACAATAAAATAGATCAGATTATGTGACCTGGGACAATGTGAAATAGTATAGTACCATGTGACCTGTGACTTATTGTCCTGGTACCATGTGACCTATTGTCCTATGAACCTGTGACCATGTGACATAGTACCACGTGACATATTTCCTCTGACTTGCGGTCTATTGTCCTAGTACCATGTGACCTATTGTCCTGTGAACCTGTGACCATGTGACATAGTACCATGTGACCTATTCTCCTGTGACATGTGACCTATTGTCCTGGTACCACGTGACCGATTGTCATGTGACCTACTGTCCTGGTACCATGTGACCTATTGTCCTGTGAACTATGACCAAGTCACCTGTGACCATCTGACCGAACCGATCCTACGACCTAATTTACATCGAACCCTATCACCTATATCACTATGACCCAAATCAACATATCATTCATCATCCAAACATCGGCCCACACATCCCCGTCACTCAAACATTTCGATTTGAACCACTTCAAGCCAAAGATTATAATGATATCCCTAAAATTTCAAATACAAAACCATAAATTTCTATCATTTCAAATCCTCACGAAAACATCAAGGAAACATAAACACTTTCAAAATCGTGTTGAGAAAAAGAGAAGTATGTTGGGATACATGGGATCTCTACAGCGAATCTAATTTCTAAGAGATCGGTTCTAGGGTTTGCGCAGCGAATGTAAAACAAAAATTTGATGAAACCCTAAAACCTAGCATGAATGATCTTGGAGAAACGTTAGAACGCTTATCTCAATCGATCTGGGGCCTGTATCAATCGATGTGTTCGTCTGAACACTTAAGACAGGAAGATTACCTCGCCCTCTACACATATCCACACGGGTGAAAGGATTTCAACGGTTGGAACTCGTCTGCTAGGACTGAAGAACGCTTTCTTCTTTGCGCAAGGGTTTCAGAGATCTTACTTTGGGTTTTTCGATCTCTAAACTCTCTCAAAAATCCTGTGAAATTGTTCTCAAGAGGCTAGGAAGAGTTCCCCAAGGTTAATTGCACTTAAAACACTAATTTGAGTGAGATAAGGAAATCTCGACGTCTGGACCGATCGGTCCAGGTCTAGATCGATCGGTCTAGAGCTTTTGCCTGTGGACCGATCGGTCCAGGCCTCTGGACCGATCGGTCTGGAGCATTTTCGAGACCGAGCAACATTTGCACGTCACCTCTAGACCGATCGGTCTACGTCTGGACCGGTCGGTCTGGCCTCCGCTCCACCGGGATTTTCTCGTCTTTTCTCACGCGTTTGTCCTTTCCTGTGTGTGTGATCTTGTAGGCTCATCTGATATAGTAGTATAACCCGAAATCTCCATTTCGGTTATACAAGTCATAGGCAGTCTCTAGCAAGACACTATGACTACCTATCTCGAATAGAGTTTGTTCGTGATCTTACGAACGTCAGTGATGATTCCGGTTGATGATCCTTTTGTATCACGATATCATATGTCGAACATAAGGCATGGAAAAGCCATCTTATCTGATTCGACTGCTTTCTCGTTCAGGAGTTTGACTGTACGAGATAGACGACGTTCGTCTATAGTGCGACCACACATTCCGACAGTCTCGCTCACATGAGGGGTCCAGCAATATCTCTCTCTTTTATGAGAGGTACAAATCCCATCTTGACTATCTACAATCCAGCACATGATTCGTGTCGTACCTGATACACGCCTTTATAATCCTCCTGTTATGCAGGACATTTTGTCATCTGTCGACACTCTGCAAATGTGCACGTCTCCTCTGTTTATGATCTGCCTGATAAGGTGAAATCGTCTGAATATGTGTTTGGATCGTTGATGGGACCTAGGTTCTTTCGCTTGTGCGATTGCTCCATTGTTGTCACAATATAACATAATGGGGCTATCTGCACTAGGAAAGACACCCTAGTCTCCAACAAACTTTCGGATCCAAACAGCTTCTTTTGCCGCGTCCGACGCTGCAATATACTCAGCTTTTGTAGTAGAATCTGCAACAGTCGCTTGCTTAGAACTCTTCTAGCTTACAACACCTCCGTTCAAGCAGAAAACATAGCCAGACTGCGATATGAAGTCATCTGGGTCTGACTGAAAACTAGCATCGGTGTAACCCCTTACAGCGAGCTCGTCTTCCGACCCACCATACACCAAGAACACATCCTTAGTCCTTCTCAAGTACTTCAGGATGTTCTTGACAGCGATTCAGTATGGCATACATGATGGATCCAATTGCCGAAGCTTATGGAATCTGATCCATGCGTTCTCGCTCATAAGGTATCATAGGACACTAACTCTTGCATAGAACTGTGCCACTGCTCATCGGTAAATTCCTTTCTTGGAATCTTGCATCTTGAACCGTTTCAAGACCTTATCGATGTAAGTACTCTGACTCAATCCTAGAAGCCGCCTCGATCTATCTTTATAGATCTTTATGCCTAAAATATAGGCCGCTTCTCCTAGGTCCTTCATAGAAAACTACGTTCCTACCCAAGACTTCACATCTTGCAAAGTAGGAACGTCATTCCCTATTAGGAGAATGTCATCCACGTACAACACTAGAAAAATTACTGTGCTCCCACTGACCTTCTTGTAAACACATGGCTCATCTTCGTTTTGTGAGAAACCAAACCTTTTGATTGTCTCATCAAAACGAAGGTTGCACCTCCTCGAAGCCTGCTTCAGTCCATAAATAGACCTCTGAAGCTTGCACACTTTCCTCGGGTTCCTCGGATCGATAAAACCTTCGGGTTGTGTCATGTCTCAGTCAAATTCCGTTAAAGAACGCGGTCTTGACATCCATTTGCCATATCTCATAGTCGTAATATGCGGCTATGACAAGCAGGATCCTGATGGACTTCAGCTACGGGCGAAAAGGTCTCATCATAGTCAATACCATGAATTTGACGGAATCATTTTGCCACAAGTCGTGCCGTATACGTGTGCACGTTGCCATCCATGTTTGTCTTCTTCTTGAAGATCCACTTGCATTCGATGGGTTTTATCCCTTCAGATGCATCAACCAGAGTCCACACTTGGTTGTCTGACATGGATTGCATCTCGGACTTCATAGCCTCGCGCCATTTCTCGGAGTCGGGACTCGCCATAGCCTCTGGGTATGTGGAAGGCTCATCATGTTCTAATAACATGAGCTCCTCAATCCCAATCACGAGAAATCCATATCTCACAGGCTCTTGGCAAATCTTGTCTGACCTCCGAAGTTTACTAGTTGATCACTTGCGTGATGAGTCTTAAATTTGTAACCCGAAACACAACTAATCCGCAAGTATACGGATGTCGTAGTACCGGGGTCGAACACAAGGACTTAAGCGGTTAAGTTAGGAATCGACTAAAACTAGGAAAATGGTAAAAATAAAATTGGAGAATTGTTTTTGTTGTTTTGGGAAGTTGCAGAAAATTAAAAGAAAGAAAGTAAAATCAAAGACAATCACAATTCAAGAGGGGAAAATCAAATGGCCAAGGGTTATGTATTTCGGGGTTCACCGACATGCGGGATGTGCTAAATATTGATAATCTATTTCATACTTCCTTTGAAATTGGGGTCTAATCAAAGTATAAGCATAGAAATCACCCATTGAATGAAATGAAGGTCTAATCAAAGTATAAACATAAATTCATCAAGTGGGTTCACACATCCTCACATGAGGATTCACCCTCAACCAATAACTATCTAACTACTCACAACCCATATTCAAAAGCAAAGCAAAACAAGGGTAAAGTGCAGAAATCATAGAGAGAGTAGAGAGATGCTCAAGAAATCTTCAATCTTCAATGGAGTTTCCTCCTTCTTCTTTCTCCTCCAAGAGCTCTCCTTTTCTCTCCCAAGGTCTCTATTTTCGGCCCCCAAATCGAATTTAGGGTTCTCTTCACTCATTTCCCCTCAAAAACCCGAAGAGAATGGCGAAACGGCGTAGCTTTGCGGAGTCTGTCAAGTGGCCCGTCCATTCTAGGTTGGTTCAGTCCATCAGACCGTCCGTTCCGTCTCTTCAGACCGTCCATTATGCTTCTTCGGACCGTCTGTTCTACTTCCTCGGATCGTCCGTTCTGCGTTGTAATCCAGTCCGTCCGTTCCGGCATCGTGGTTCAGTTCGGAGGGCTGTCTCGTGGTCTGTCGGGTCTGTGCACCCAGTCCGGCCGTTCCGACATATGAGTCCATCCGTTCCAGACCTAAAATCTGGGGAGTTATGCTTCTGTCTTCTCCGTTTCGTCCCGAAAACTCTCTAGTTCCTGCAATGGTCAAAACCTAGTCCCAGAGACCTAAAAATAGCTCTAATATACCTAGTATGTGTGAAAACCGTTTAGAAACCAAAGGCATACAAGGTATAAAATCTAGATAAAATCTGAGCCATCACTAGTCGAAGGTTGAGCCTCAACAGGTAGTGATACAGGTTGAACGTCTTAAACTTGTTCACTCGGCTCAGCGTCTATTTGTTGTTCTCGAACTTCCTCAAGTTCAATCCTACTCCCACTGACTCTTTTGGAGACGAACTCTCGTTCCATAAAAGTCACATTCCTGGCAATGAACACCTTGTTCTCTGAGGGAATGTAGAAGTAGTAACCCTTAGATTCCTTAGGGTAGCTTACAAATAAACACTTATCAGATTTAGAGGATAACTTATCAGTCATCTGACGTTTCACGTAAGCATCACAACCCCAAATTCTGACAAACGACAAAGCGGAACGATTCCCCGACCATATCTCAGCAGGTACGCAGCGGTCTCTAAAGCATAGCCCCAAAAGAACTTCGGAAGATCTGTCTGACTCATCATTGGTTGAACCATGTACCATGTCTAACACTGTTCGGTTCCTCCGTTCAGACATGCCATTCCACTGTGGCGTTTCAGGAGGAGTTAATTGTGATACAATACCACAATCAACCAGATAGTCAGAGAACGTTTTGCTCATATACTCGCCACCACGATCCGATCGAAGTGTCTTGATCGTCTTGTCAAGCTGGTTCTGCATTTCGTTTCTGAAAGCCTTGAACATTTCGAGCGCTTCAGACTTATGCCTCATCAAATAGACATAACCGTATCGACTGAAATCATCAGCGAACGTAACGAAATACAGATAACCTCCTCTAGCTGGACAACTCATTGGTCCGCATACATCACTATGTATGAGAGCCAATAACTCTATCGCTTTTTGTCCTTTCTCCTTGGAAGGATGCTTCGTCATCTTGCCCATCAAACAAGACTCGTAAGACTCAAGAGACTCAAAGTCAAATGAATCCAAAAGACCTTCATGATGAAGCTTCTGAATGCGCTTCTCGTTTATATGGCCTAGACGACAATGCCAGAGGAAGGTCGGGTTTAAGTCGTTCGGCTTAAACCGTTTGGCATTCACGCTATAGATGGATGATGTTGAGTTCGAAGGCTGATCATTCAAGACGTATAAACCATTCACCAGATAACCATTACCATAGTAAATACTGCATCGATAAATCATCAAACTCGAGTTCTCAATCACAAATCGAAAACCATCCAAATCTAGACATGAAATAGAAATGATGTTTTGTTAATCGCAGGCACATAGTAACAATTACTCAATTCTAAAACAAGTCCAGAAGGAAGATGCAAATCATAAACGCCAACACACAATGCAACAACTCTTGCTCCATTTCCGACATGCAGATCCACTTCTCCCTTTGCTAGCATCCTACTTCTTCTTAGTCCCTGCACATTTTCACAAATGTGTGAGGCACTTCCGGTATCCAATACCCACGAAGATGTAGTACAGATGTTAGCTTCTATAACATGAATACCTGAGGCAGAAGCTTCATCAATCTTCTTGTCCTTCAGATCCTCCAAGTAAAGGTGACAATTACGCTTCCAGTGTCCAGACACTCCGCAGTACCCTTATGGGTTGTCTTAGGCGTAGAGGCAACTTTTGCCTTTTTCACCACCTTCTTTTTCGCTTTACTCCCCGCTTCTTGCCGGAGTTTTTCTCAACAGCAAGCACAGTCTTAGGGACCACGATATCATGTTCAGCCGATTTTAGCATCCCATGTTGTTCGGCTAAGCTCTTAGTCATCCCGTGCATATGGTACTGCATCATGAACTGATTATAGTCTTTGGACAATGACATCAGGATCAGGTCCACGACCAAGTCACCATCGAGCTTCACTCCCATATGCTCAAGTTCCTCAATATGAGCTCTCATGTTGAGGACGTGGGTGTTGACAGAGCTACCTCTCGGCATCTCCTACTTCACCAGAGCTTTTAGCGTCTTGTACTTTTCAGTACGCGCTAGCTCCTCAAACATGGTCTTGAGCTGGTTGATCATATCAAACACGCTCTTC
>NW_010967304.1:579942-580808 GCF_000463585.1 Tarenaya hassleriana
GCAAGACCCGGACATCAAGGATATGCTATTGCAAATTCTCCAAGGTCAAAAATCGCAAGGAGTATCCATTGGGAGCATTGAAAATGAGCTAATTGCATTCAAGAAACAATTGGAAGGAGTACAAGCTCACTTGAAGATCTTGGACAATCAAGTGGCTCAACTCGCATCTTCCTCCTCATCAAGGTAGAGTAAAACGGGCGACCCGCCCGAAAAATGGGCGATCCGCCCGTTTTGTCTGAGCAGCGGCACTGTTCACGCGGGCGACCCGCCTGAAAAATGGGCGACCAGCTCATTTTGTCTGAGCAGCGGCACTGTTCACGCGGGCGACCCGCCTGAAAAATGGGCGACCAGTTCATTTTGTCTGAGCAGCGGCACTGTTCACGCGAGCGACCGGGACGAAAAATGGGCGACCCAGTGTAAAAAACGGGCGACCCGCCCGTTTTGTCTGAGCAAAAGCGGTCCGGACACTGTAGAAGCGAGCGATCGCCCATCAAAATGGGCGACCCGCCCGTTTTCTCTGAGCAAAAACGATCCAGACACTGTAGAAGCGAGCGACCCGCTCGAAAAATGGGCGACCCGCCTGTTTTCACCTGGAAATGAAGATTTGGACCCCGGAAGCATCCTGTCGACCCCCCATACCGTTCTTGACTCATCTCAAGGTTCAAAAGAGAAATCATACACTGATTGGGACCCCGAACTTGCTCCACAAGCGGAGAAACGAGTGCTAGAGCTCCATCACCTAGAGGAAATTCGCTTGGACGCATATGAAAACGCGCGGATTTACAAGGAGCGGGCCAAGAAGTGGCACGACCGACACATCCTCAATCGAAACTTCCAACAAGGTGACCTCGTTCTTTTATTCAATT